>NW_026638726.1:0-41522 GCF_028554395.1 Pezoporus wallicus | reverse complement strand
CAACCCATTGCACAGTTGGATTTTCACAGAGGCTGTTGCATGGCAGGGGATGTGATATACCCATGCTCTTTGGCCCAAGTGTCTATAAGGTTGCTTTGGAATCAAGTCCCACTGTCTCACTCAACTCCTCTGAGGTGCCGTGTCCGCACAAGACTTGTTTCTCAAGGCCCAAGACAGTGTTCCAGGCAGTGGTGCGGGGCACAGCTTATGTTTCCAGCAATCTGGTGGATGCTTCCACCATGGTAAGCACATGGCACCTGCCTCGGCACACTGGTGAGAGTGTGATATAGTCAATATGCCAGGCCTCATTTTGTACTTCAGCTATCATCCTCCATACCAAAGAGGCTTTAACCTCTTGGCTTGATAAATTGCAGGACATTTCACATTCGTGAATAACCTGGGAAACAGTGCCCATTGTTAAGACCACCCTTTGATCACGAGCCCATCTTGCATCCTTGCCTTGAGGGCCTGAAATGTCATGTGCCATCTGGGCCAAAAATAATTCACCCTTATGTTGCCAATCTAAGTCTGTCTGAGCCACTTCAATCTTAGCAATTTTATTCACTTGTTGGTTGTTCCTCAGCGGCCCAACTCCTTGATACATGAGAATCTATGTGTCGTACCTTCACCACCATGTCCTGCACAGCAACATCTTGCCACAATATAGCAGGCCAGATGGGTTTACCTCTGTGGTGCCAGTTACGCTGCTTCCATTGCTGCAGCAACCCCCACAGGGCATTTGACACCATCCAAGAGTCAGTATAGAGATAAAATACTGGCCACTTTTCTGGTTCAGAAATGTCCAAAGCCAGCTCGATGGCTTTTACCTCGGCAAATTGACTCCATTCACCCTCTCCTTCAGCAGCTTCTGCAACTTGTTGCAAGGGACTCCAAACAGCTGCCTTCCATCTCCAATACTTACCCACAATACAGCAGGACCCATCAGTAAACAAGGCATACTGCTTTTCACTTTCTGACAGTTTTTTATATGGTGAGGCCTCTTCAGCACCCATAACCTCCTCCTCTGGTGACATTCCAAAATCTTTGCCCTCTGGCCAGTCCATGATGGCTTCTAGAATTCCTGGATGAGTGGGATTTCCGATTCGAGCATGTTGTGTAATTAGTGCAGCCCATTTACTCCATGTAGCATTGGTTGCATCATGTGTAGAGGAGACCCTGCTTTTGAACATCCAGCCCAGCACAGGCAACCAGGGTGATCGGAGGAGTTGTGCTTCAGTGCCCGTCAATTCCAAAGCAGCTCGAACCCCTTCATAGGCTGCCAGTATCTCTTTCCCAGTTGGGGTATAGCTGGCCTCAGATCATCTGTATCCCTGACCCCAAAAGCTGATGGATCGACCCTGAGGTCTCCCTTGGAGCTTTCTGCCAGAGGTTCCAGGTAGGACCATTCTTCCCGGCTGCAGTGTAGAGTTCACTATATACATCTGACCCCGTCTGGACTGGTCCAAGGGCTACTGCATGAACTATCTCGCGTTTAATTTATTTAAAGGCTTGTTGTTGCTCAGGGCCCCATTTGAAATCATTCTTCTTCTGGGTCACGTGATAGAGAGGGCTTACAATCAAACTGTAATTTGGGATATGCATTCTCCAGAACCCCACAACACCCAAGAAAGCTTGTGTTTCTTTCTTGTTACTTGGTGGAGACATTGCTATTTTGTTGATCACACCTACGCAGACCTGGCAATATCCATCTTGCCATTTTATTCCCCCAAATTAAACCTTCTGTGCAGGTCCCTTGACCTTACTCTGTTTTACGGAAAAAGCAGTATTCAGCGGGATTTGGATTATTTTCTTCCCTTTCTCAAAAACATCTTCCTTTGTACCACCCCACACAATAATGTCATCAATGTATTCCAGGTGTTCTGGAGCTTGCCCCTGTTCCAGTGAAGTCTGGATCAGTCCATGGCAGATGGTAGGGCTGTGTTTCCACCCCTGGGGCAGTCGGTTCCAAGTGAACTGGACACCCCTCCAAGCAAAAGCAAACTGTGGCCTGCACTTTACTGCCAAAGGAATGGAGAAAAATGCATTGGCAATATCAGTTGTGGCATCCCACTTGGCTGCCTGTGACTCCAGCTCATATTGAAGTCCTATTATGTCTGGTATGGCAGTACTCAATGGTGGTGGGACTTCATTCAGGCCACGATAGTCTACTGTTAGTCTCCACTCTCCATTAGACTTTTGCACTGGCCAGGTGGGGCTATTAAAGGGTGAGCAGGCCCTACTGATCACTCCTTGGCTCTCTAGTCTACGGATCACCTGATGGATGGGAATCAGGGAGTCTTGGTTGGTGTGATATTGCCACTGGTGCACTGTTGTGGTCGTGATTGGCACTTCTTGTTCTTCAACCTTCAGTAACTCCACAAGAGAAGGATCCTCTGAAAGACCAGGAAAGGTGAACAGCTGCTTACTTTCCTCAGTCTCCAAAGCAGCAGTACCAAAAGCCCATCGGTACCCTTTTGAGTCTTTGAAGTACCCTCCTCTGAGTTAGTCTATGCCAAGGATGCATGGAACCTCCGGACCAGTCTCAATGGGGTGCTTTTGCCACTTCCACCCAGTCAGGCTGATTTCAGACTCCAGTACAGTCAACTCTTGGGATTGTTCCTCTCCTCCACCTGGCTGGAGACAAGATCCCTATAGTATTGATCGTAAGGTTGTCCACTTATGCCTTGCAGAAAAGGATTAGTCTTCCTTATCACAGGAGTTGGAGTAGAATCAACTCTTCCACTCCATCTGGGAAACTGCTCACTAGAGACTTGAGTAGCAACTTTCATGGGAGGATCATCCTTGACCCTTGTTCTCTCCTTCAATTCACTCACCCGTTCCTCCAGAACTGAGGTAGGTTTTCCATCCCACTTTCTCATGTATTCTCCGTGATCCTGCAGGGTAAAACCATATGGTGGCCTGTGGCATGTACCTCCTGTATCTTCTCTCTCGAGCAGGAGGGCACCTTCTGTAAATAGCTAAGATGTGGGCTGGGATATGTGGGGAGCTGGATATATTGGATAGATTGTGGGTGATGGGATAGAAATAGTTAACGCAATGGATCCAGGCGTTATCACCCTGGTCCAGCTTAAGCCATGGGAACAGTGAAGAAAACACCAGGTGCTACTGCTGTGGTCAGGCCTAAGCCTTGGGAACTGTAAAGAGAACAAGGAAGGATAAAGATTGGTCAGCAAAACAAAGCAGGTGGTTTGCAAGATAAAGTAGGATGTGCATCTCAAAGACAGACCAAACAGTGTAAATATTTGTAACCCTTAGTAGTTTTGCTAAATCGGGATGATAAGGGAGTAAAAGAGTGGAAAGTTACTGCTTAGCACTTAGCAGACTATAAAAGGTATTCGAGATGCAAAATAAAGGTCTTCAGATTTCACCAGAGCTGGAGTCCGTCTTTGATATGCCACAAATGGTGCCCAAACAGGAGGAATTCGGGCTAATGCATCAGAATTGGCGGCTGGTGGCGTAGCTCGGCTGAACTCAGAGGAGTCTGGTGGGGGATCACCGAGGTCGTCCAGACACGAACCTATCACCTGGGAGAGGTGAGGAGGCCGGTGGGGGAGCACCACAGAGGTCCAGACGTAGGATCACCTGGAAAAGGTGAGCAGCTGGGAACGGGACTATGGGGGGGAATGTTACTAAGGAAGAAGCCTCTGTTTTATGGATGTTTTCAGTCCTTCTTAAGAAGGGAGCAACCTTTAAGGAGACAGACCTAAAGTTAATGTTGAAATGATTGAAGACGCGATATCCAGAGACTGATGAGTATACCGTATTTGAGGTATCTTTGTGGAATGGGGCAGGAGTTAAATTGTGGGACGCAGCCACAAAAGGCAATGACACTGAAAAATTCGTTAGTCATTTGGAGAACTATTTTAGAGACTCTAAAGTCAAAAAATGAGATCCACCCCTCCCACCCCCCTCCGATTGCAGCCACGGCTGTGAAGACTGAGAACAGGGATGAAGATGATCCTTTTGACCCCGAGAAGGAGCCTGTGCATGTTCACCAGACTGCTGTTGCTGCTCCTGAGGTTCTGATGCCTGATAATTCTGATGCTGACCTGGATGGTCCTTTTGACCCAGGGCCTATTGATCCAGAAAAGGAGCCTGATTTATATCCCCCAGATCCTCATGTTAAATGCACAGCTATAAAGGGAGAAGTGAGACGGGTGGGGTATGCAGATATATTGTGTGCTTTCCCTGCGGTGTATGCACTGGATCAAGACCTGCAGTGGGAAAGTCTCTCGTATGCTCTTATCAGGGGTATCGGGAGGACTGTGATGGACCGTGGACTTAGGACCCCATATACAACTCATTTGATACAGTCCCTCTGTGATACTCATGTACTAGAAGTTGGCAAACATAAATATGTCCATGTTTCTATTGACCCTTGGAGACCTTTATAGATATTGCTGGTCACTTCTTCCAACGTAGGCTGGCCACCTGTGTCGGAATGAGTGTGCATTTTGGTCAGTATAAAAGCACAAGCCTCATGCGATGTGGGGGAGGCAGAGCCTCTGGGGGGACGCCTGCTAAGGCTGAGCCTGCCACGTTGCACTGTGATGATGCTTCTTGGAGCTGGTTTCCTGATTGTCTTCACAGAGTCTATGCACCATGTGGGGCCTTGTAGTGGGAGTAATAATGATTGTTTGGGTTTTGTATTTCAAATATTGTAGTTGTGTGGAGTGTGCTTGTGGGATCCCATACGTGTGTGTGTGTCTGTGTGTTGAGGGCAGACAGTGCTCTGTGTAATTTTTCTTGTTGGGCTCACGTAAAAGTTTTTAACGGGCAGCAGGTTAACATTTTGGGCAAGGTTAATGCAAAACTGTGGTTGCCAGCAGGTATTTATGGCTGCTGCTGAGCAGGCTGGCAGCTGTAGCTGCTGCTGAGCAGGCAGGCGTTTATAGCCTCCGCAGAGCAGGGTGAGCAACTTCGGGAAAAAACTCCAAACTTATATGATAAGAGTTCGGTAACCATGTTCAAAAGAAGCTGCCTTCCAATTCTGCTCCCAGTGCTCCACTAGTGGAACGGCCAAGATGGACGCCAGAGCAGAGGAGTGAAGAAGGAAAAAAACAAAAAAAATCCCACTCAATCTATTGAAGTATTGGGGCAGTTTGTAGAGACACCACAAACAAAGACTAAAGGGCACCTGCAACATGCTGAGTGCAGGGGAGGAGCCTTGCTTAGTGTGTTTAAAGTAACCTGGGGGTGAATCCAAGACTTGGAGGAACAAATAGATTGGTTGAAATAAGAACTACTAACTGAAAAAAGCGAAAGGAGTAGTGCAACCACAAGCTTTATTAGCAGCCACCTAAGCAGTATCAGGGTGGCAGAGAAAAAAGAAAAAAAAAAAACGGGCAATGACACAGCAAACTCCTTGACTGTTAACACTGTGCAGTTTACTTCTGCAGCTGCTTCACATTCCCTTTGCATCAGAATACCTCTGCTTTAAGGAAACACTTTAACATGTCTTCATCTCAAGAACTGATAACCTGGGGGAGGGGGTATATTTGTGTCCTCCTACCTACAAGCCTGCAAAGTTTGTCAAGCCTTACCATGAGCTGGACAGACGAGTGAAAAAAAACAGTGCCTCAGCTACAGGAGCTGACCTTGAATACCCCAAGTAGAATGAGACACAGGAACAGAAAAACAAATGACTGCAAAATATCACTTGGGGGCAACTGAAAAGTAACAACTTGAATATGTGTGCTTGTAACATAGCTATTATTAGAGGCTGTGATTTTGTGTATAAACCCACATGTATTTACTAGCCAGTTGCTAATAAGAAACTACACCTTGTATTGTAAAGATTTGTCACTTGTAGAAGAGATGTTAGAGCATGCAAATTTGCAGCACCTGCTAGAAAATGCTAAGGCAAAAGCTAGAAAGATTCAAATACGATGGTAGTGTTGTAAAGCAGGTAATGGAACAAATTAAGAGGGTGGGAGAACTCCACTGGTAGGAAAGTTCTTTGGCTGATCCCTCACTGCCATCAGCATCCTCAACATGCTGCTGTACACTGTAATAGTTACTCTGCTAATGTAAATCTGTATGTGATATATCTTTTGTCATAGTAGTGACTTGTTACTGGATGAGGCAGGTGAAACTCTGCATTGACAACAAGGTGCAAGGACTGAGGCTGACAAAATGCCTGCTACCACAGTCAAGGGCAAGACTGGGTTGGCCTCTGTGTTTGCCACCAAGAAGAACCTTTAGCTCCGCTGTTGGCTGTAACCCATTAGGCATGGAGCGGTGGGGACACATGCCATGCCAGACCTTGATATGAGGGATGGCCTCCCCTGTTGTCAGAGAGCCATCCAGGAGAAAAAGGGCAGGCCCAGCAGCCTATAGTTGGCATATGTTGGAGATACGATCTAGTCCAAATCCCCTGCTCAAGTAGTGTCACCTAAAAGATATATAAAACAAAAAAAGGGGAATGCAATGATTTTCACCACATGGACACTTAGCAAAAGCACAATTTGTACTAAATTCTTTAAATTTGTTTAGTTTTGATTCTCTTTCCGCAGTACAGCGATTGTGACATCTGAGGGACAATTCCTTGCCCAAAACACTGGCTCTATATAAAGACCTACATGATAACAAGGGGAAAGGACCAGTGCCATTGCTGACATGGGGTCAAGGATACGGCTGTGTATAGCTATCAACAGGACCATACTGACTGCCAGCAAAATGTATAAAGCCCTAGAACTCAACAACATAAAGAAACGACAATGACAGAAATCTTTGTAATATCTGTTCTGTTATGTGTGACCACGGGTAAGGACAAGTACACTGGGCACATTTGTTAAATCCCCATTATTCTGACCTGTTACACGGTGTGTAGGATTCACTGGTATGTCACATGTTATAAAGGTTCGAGTGACTTCAAATCAGACTAATCTTACTGAAATAATGCTGCCTGGAGTAGTGGGTGGTTAGGTTAATTACACAGGTCAAGCAGTGATAGAGCGGACACACCAAATTGTAAAAAACATGCTAGCAAAACAAAAAGGGGGAATGACAGGGGAGACCCCAAATGTACGAATCAATAAAACATTGTTTGTCTTAATTTTTTTAACATTATCCAGTTCTGATTTATACACAGGCACGAATATCCCCCCAATGATTAGGCATTTTTCTGCACTAACCCATGTAGGCTCAGATCCGATACCAGGGAAAGAACCCGTTATGGTAATGGTAAAGTCTTTGGAAAATCATAACTGGGAAGGTCCTTTTAGGTTAATAACTTGGGGAAGAGGCTATTCTTTTGTCTCTACAGAACAAGGACCCTGATGGATCCCCAAGCAATGTACCCATCCGTTTATACAAGCAACAGCTGCCAATGAAGATTGATACTGATGCATCGCTGGTTTGAAGTTAACCCGTAGGAAGTGTACAAAGTCAACCGGTCTCTTTTTGGAGAACCAGTCAACAGAGAGCGTATCCATGTGGGAGCGTATCACAACTGGACTTTCCAGCCACTAGTAATAGACTGGGAACATTTAAGCCCAGAAAGGGTACCACTGTACAACAGTGTTGCTTTTAGAAGTTGATTCTGTGAAGCACACCTCACTACAGAACAGAATGGCTGTTGATAAAGTTAGCTAAAGACCATAGGTGTGAAGATTTTGATGCTGCACAAATTTATCAGATCATCCATAAAAGCATTCTGGACTTAATAACAAGGACAGCACACCTTCAGGAAGATGAGGGACTGAATTGGTTGAACAAAGTGCTTTCTGACTTGAGCATTACAGGATGGCTTTACTTAATCATTTTGTTAGTCTTTTTAGGTATCCTAACCCGTGTGCCTTGTTGGTATTAATCATTTTGTTAATCTTTTTAGGTATTTCAATCTGTGTGCCTTGTTTGCATTAATCATTTTGTCAGTCTTTTCAGGTATTCTAATCTGTGTGCCTTGTTTGCTACAATAGTTAATGAAGAATATAGAAACTTTGGCAAAAGTAGATCACAAATCTATAAAGGTGTCTTTTAGTAAAACAAAAAGGGGAGACATGGGTGATGGGATAGAAATAGTTAATGAAACGGATCCAGGCGTTATCACCCTGTTCCGGCTTAAGCTGAGGGAACAGTGAAGAAAATACCAGGTGTCAATGCCCTGGTCGAGCCTAAGCCTTGGGAAATGTAAAGAGAACAGTGAAGGATAAAGATTGGTTAGCAAAACAAAGCAGGTAGTTGGCAAGATAAAGCAGGATGTGCATCTCAAAGATAGTCCAAACAGTGTGAATATTTGTAACTCTTAGTAGTTTTGCTAAATTGGGATGATAAGGGAGTAAAAGAGTGCAAAGTTACTGCTTAGCACTTAGCAGACTATAAAAGGGATGCATGTGAAACAAAGGTCTTCAGAATTCACCAGAGGTGGAGTCCATCTTTGATACGCCACAATAGATTGTCTCTAAATTGTTTGAACTCCTGAGACAGTTTTTTCACAGCTGAAATGATGGAAGGGGTGAGACTGTCTTCAAACTCTAGGAGATGACGAATCAGTTCATCCACTGTTGGTGGTGCTACGTCATGCCAGGTCATTGCTGCCAATGAGTGGGCATATGATAATGGTGTACTCCTTGTAAATTTCTGCCACATGGGTCGTGTACATTTGACTTCATCTGGATCTACACATTCCCAGCATCCAGCCTATGACAGATCATCACTACAATGGCTGATACCCTCAGAGACTGGATGCCTTTCTCTAGAGTAGTCTGCTTGGCCGAACGACTCATAACATCGTCTTTGTACGCAATCTTTTCCTTCACAGCTACCTAGAGCTGTGTCCAAAGGCGGAGGGACCATTTCTCTCTTGCAGTCGCTTTGGCCTTTCTACCTTCCCTAGCAAGTGATCCCAGCTACTTGGCTTCCCTACCTTCTAGGTGGTGACCATCGGCCCCATTTTCCCAGCTTTGGAGCAACCAGGTGACTATGTGCACCCCTGAATAATGGGTGAAATCTTCTTGCACATTCCGTAGCTCAGTCGAGGTCCGGGGTCAAGAAGTCCCCTCATCTTCTTCCTCTTCCTCTGATCCATGTAATAGTAACTCTTGTTCAGATGCTGTCCTGTGCAGTAAGTGCACTGGTTCTTCATCTTTCTTCACTGTACGGGTTGCTCTTTGAGCCTCCTGGTTGCATTTCCCCTTGAGTACAGGGACAACCAATATTGGCAGAAATTGGTCCTTTGCTTTAACTGCAGTAACTATCACTGTGTGACAGTCACACACTGTAGACAGTGTCTGCACTGTCTACCACTATGGTTGGAGCGGCTGCAGTATATATTGTCAGGTTTGGTGCAGCCCCTGTGCTTAGGGGGTAGCACCAGCAGCCGTTTTGCCTGTTGTAGTCAGTTCGAGTAGCTGCTGTACTTGTCGCTGGGGTTGGTATAGCTGCTGTGTTTGGAGTTGGAGTAGCTGTGTTGTCTGTTGCTTCACCATCAGATCCAGAGACCTTTTTTTCTCTTTGACTGTGATGGATACTGTTGAACAGGGCTCTGTAAGCATAGGCCAAGCCCCAAAACGTTGCCATGATTTGCCCATCTCTGGTATGACCAGGATGACAACACACCTCATTTAAGTGTTTTACTAATTTTTCTGGATTCTGCTCTTGTTCAGTGATGAAGTTCCAAAGCACTGGAGGGGCCCACTGCCCTAGATACTTGCCCATACTATCCCACACACCCTGCCACTCATGACTGTCCAGCCTCGGGGAAAATCACTTCACCCTCCTATACTGTCATCTAACCCTAGACAAGACCCAAACCCAACTCTGCTTAACTTTTGAGGTCAGACAAAACGGTCATTGGTAAAACGCACTCTGCATGCGTGCCAAGATGGTGATCCCCATCACAATCAGCAGGCAGGTCTCAAGGGTATTCAAAGGCCAATCAAAACCTTCCAAACTCTCAAATGATGCTGTAAATAGTCTGGTAGGGGAGCTGGGAACATAATGGAATGTCTACTTCATAGGCTGACCACCCAAGGAGGGAGAAGAAGATGTGTAATTGCTGAACACTTCCATTATATGCCTCCCAAAGTAGAGAGGTGATGACCACACTGGGAATGCAAGCCAGATCAGTTTCATGATCAATGAGTCTATTGTATTTGTTGTGGTTTAAACCCAGCCAGCCAGCTCGTTCACTCACTCCCCCCCTTTCCTGTCTCTTTCTTCCCCCCCCCTTCCCTGCTCCCGGAGGGATAGAGAGGAGAATCAAAAGAATTTAACTCCCACGGGCTGAGATAAGAACAGTCCAGTAACGAATGTATAACACAAATCACTACTGCTACCACCAATGATAATAATGATAAGAGAAAATAACAAGGGAAGAGAAAACGATACCACCCGCCAAAACAAGTCCGACCCAGAAGACCCCATGTCCTTCCGGGTAACTCTCAGTTACATCCTGGGCATGATGTGCTGTGGTATGGAATACTACTTCGGTCAGTTTGGGTCAGGTGTCCTGTCTCTGCTTCCTCCTGGCTTCCCCTTCTCCCTGGCAGAGCATGAGGCTCAGGAAGTCCTTGGCCAGACTAAAGCATTTGAGCAGTAACTAAAAATATTGGTGCTATCAGCACCGTTCCCAGGCCGAAATTCAAAAACACAGCACTGCACCAGCTACTAATAAAGAGAAAAAATGACTGCTACTGCTGAACCCAGGACAGTATTATAAGGCATTTCCATACAGTACAGTGAAACAAGAAACTTAGCACAAGCACCCCAGCCAATAAACACTAAACCAGGAAATACTGGCTGTAAGTAAGGTACGACATGCTGAAATTCTGAGATCAAGTGTAAGAACTTTGAAAGCCAATAAATCAGCATTGTGACGAGTGACTATTAATCCGAAACACTGAATGCTTATCACAAACACAATTAGACACACCCTGGTCAGATCTGTCGTTATATCAACCCTTCAGGCCTCCACTGAATGCCACAAAGAACTGTCATGTTTTAAGCCCATCTGGCAACCCATAACCACACAGCCTCTCAGTCACTCTCCTACTTTTCCTCCCCCCGTTCCTGAAGGGATGAGGAGGAGAAACAAAAGAACGTAACTCCCATGAGTTGAGACAAGAACAGTCTAGTAACTAAGGTATAATCCAAAACTACTGCTGCTAGCACCAATAACGATAAGGGAAATAACAAGGGAGGAGAATACAACCGCTAACCACCCACCAAACAATACCCAACCCGACCTGAGCAGCAATCTAGCCTTCCAGGTAACTGCCCTCAGTTTATATACTGGGCATGACGTGCTGTGGTATGGAATACCTCTTTGGCTAGTTTGGATCAGGTGTCCTGTCTCTGCTTCCTCCCAACTTCCCCTCCTCACTGGCAGAGCATGAGAGTCAAAAAGTCCTTGGTCAGAGTAAACATTAGTTAGCAACAACTAAAACCATTGGTGTTATCAGCGTTGTTCCCAGGCTGAAAGTCAAAAACATAGCACTGCACTAGTGTTGTGGTTTAAACTCAGTCAGGCAACTTGTTCACTCACTCCCAGTGAGTAGTGCCAGGCTGACAGCAATCGAGCCCCCCCCCCCCCACCGAGGCTCTCCCCTTCCCTGCTCCCAGAGGAACGGGGAGGAGGATCGAAAGAGTGCAACTCCTACGGGTTGAGACAAGAACAGTCCAGCAACCAATGTACAACACAAATCACCACCGCTACTACCAACGACAATAATGATAAGAGAAAATAACAAGGGAAGAGAATACGATACCACCGGCCAAGAAAACGAGTCCCACCTGGAAGCCCGTGTCCTACTGGGTAACTCCCAGTTAACCCCCACCCCGGGCATGACGTGCTGTGGTATGGAATACCTCCTTGGCTAGCCTGGGTCAGGCGCCCCGTCTCTGCTTCCTCACGGCTTCCCCTCCTCCCTGGCGGAGCATGAGCCTCGCAAAGTCCTTGGTCAGGGTAAACATCACTTAGCAACAACCGAAAAACATCGGTTTCACCAACACTGTTCCCAGGCTGGAAGTCAAAACACAGCACTGCACCAGCTACCACGAAGGAGAAACATGACTGCTACTGCTGAACCCAGGACAACTAGCTACTAAGAAAGAGAAAAAAGACTGCTACTGCTGAACCCAGGACACACCACAACCATTCTCTAGTGCAGAAGAAACAGGTATCATTGAAGAGAAGGTATTCCAAAGGTTCTCAAAAATATTTTCATTTCACAGACTGTTGCCTATAAGTTAAGGCTCTCATTAATTTCCCATGCTCTGTGGGAAGATGAGCCAACTCCAGCTACCACAACTATGCAAGCCTCTTAATGCAACTCAGAATATATACTGTCACTCTAAAAAGAATATTAAGATCAACTGCTGAGTAAAATCATATCCAGACTCACTTGAGCCAAACACCTGAATATGTGTGGTTGGCAGGACTCACTTATGCTCATTATTTCACACATGCCTACACAGAGATCTTCAAGACATCAGATGTCTGGAACCCTGCCTTCCTTTCTTATCTCACATCATGATTCAACAAACATTTCCAGCCAACAAACAGACAGCAATGCTTAACACAGTGGTTCTGCCTTCTTCCTACCCCCATCACTTGTATTCTAGTCCTTCCCCTGCTCAAGCACAGATGTTTATGCAGCAAGAGTTTGGGAAAGTCACTCTATTAGCTTCTACCTAAGTCATGTCACTGTGTATGAACATTCATGCCTTACACAAGAGGAAGGAGTGAGAACAATCAGCTGTGGATGAAGGAAAGTCTTCTCCAGCTTGGCACTGCTGCTGAATCCACTCAGACAACAGCAGATGCAGTTACAGATTTGAATGATGAAGGTAACATTCAGAAAGACACAGCTAATTGCTTAAGAGAAACTGGGCTGGATAACAGAAATTCATAGGAAGACTGATGCAAACAACTCGGTGACTTATTTCTGGATAACAGTTCCCCACACAAAGACAGGCACTCAGAATAGGCTAGAAATAATGACAGCTATGGTCCTTCAGTGAAAATGAAATAGCATTCAACTCAGGATAAGCCTCTTGCTTATGCTGAAACTGCTTAGTAAAATCTCATTTTAACATATTGCACTAAGGCTAGTTATTTAGCTGTAAATGAAAGTTTCTTGCTCTTTTTGCTATCACTGTGCATTATGAAACTATATTTCTTCCTTAACAGAAATTCTGTTGCAGTGTTGCACAACAATTTTCATAACTTCAGTTTTCATAATTACATCGTAAGAGTCTCTTCTGTTAATAATTTACTACTCGAAACACTGTGGCTTTGAGTGTAAGTATTTCCCAACAGGAACCAGCTTCAATTTCCATTTTCAAGTCTCTTCCATCAGTAAATTGCTACTTTGACTACTTGGGACTAGACCGTCCTTTTAATGTCCTTGGAATGGATTTGTAAGCCAATAAGTTGGTAGTATAATCAAACAAACTTTTATCTATTCGGTAAACTTCTGTAGTGGTAAGTCTGTGTCAAAGACGCAGATTAACAGAAACAAAGACAATTAAACCAGATATCCAACTGTTGATTAAAACAACAGCAGATGATGGCCCAGATGTACCCAAGGGACTCTGCAAGACTTGTCTGAAACCTATATAGTTGTTAGCTCCAGGTCTAACAGATAAGCACTGTCCACACAGAGCACAGCCCAGCTGCACAGGTTCTGGCCTCTCTAATACTCCAGCTTGTTTGTTCATATGCAGAGCTCAACATAAGATGTCTTCATTTAGGGCTACTTCCAAATTAGTATGGCCTATCAGGACGGAAGACATGGAAAACACTTTACAAAGATACCTGCAAAATCCCTGTAGGAACCAGCCTAAATCCAAGATGAGGAAATTAGCAAGATCCAACCTAGACTCAGCAGAGGCTCTCAGGTGTCCCCCTACTGCTTCCCATGAACACAATGCCAATGAACAGACTGCACAAAGCTGTTCGGGATCCCCAGAGATTAACAGCTTACATTTTGCCACAAGAAAGCAGCTGTGCTGCTCCTAACCCTAGGCCCACTGAGCAGCTGGTACAGCTGTGTTCATGTAATGCTCTACTGGAACTAGTAATGCCAGCCAGAACCAAACTCATTGCACAGGCAGGAAAGACTGCTACCTGCATCCATGCAAAAGCTAAACTATAACACAGAGAAACTAGCTAAAGATAACTCTGTACTTGACTATTTATACATTAAACTTTTTCCTTCACACTCCAGATACAAAAGCCTACTGGCATCTGAGAGAAGAACAAGACTTCAGTGGCTGAGTATTTGACGGAAATAGCTTTGCAGCCATAATGTTCACAAAGATAAGTGACATACCCCGAGACATTTAATTTAGAAGCCACAAATTTACAGAATAATTTGAGAGACCTGACAAGACTACATTCTGTTCTTTTGATGGGAACTAACTTAGAGACTTAAATTTAATATGCTACACAATTCAGTATCATTCCTCACACCTAGAGAGCCACCAGAAACATGTGCATATTTAAGTAAGTCTTAATTATGCAGACATATCTATTTTCAACTCTCACACAATAAACATTACAAATGCATATCCACAGCTTCTGAAAAGTCAAAAGACTGAGAATTGAAAATGCATATGTCATGGCTTAAGCCCAGCCAGTAACTCAGAACCACGCAGCCACTCGCTCACTCCACACACATCCCCTCCCCTCACTCTCAGAGGGATGGGAAGGAGAATCAAAAGAATGTAACTCCCACAGGTTGAGATAAGAACAGTCCAGTAAGTAAGGGATAACACAAAACCACTACTGCTACCACTAATAATAATAATAATAATAATGATAAGGGAAATAACAAGGGAAAAAACCACAACCTCTTACCACCCACCTACCAATACCCAGCCTGACCCGAGCAGTGATCTAGCACTTCTGGTTAACTCCCCTCAGTTTATATACGGGGCATGACGTGCTGTGGCATGGAATACCTCTTTGGCTAGTTTGGGTCAGGTGTCCTGTCTCTGCTTCCTCCCAGGCTTCCCCTCCTCCCTGGCAGTGCATGAGACTCAGAAAGTCCTTGGTCAGAGTAAACATTACTTAGCAACAACTAAAAACATCAGCGTTGTTCCCAGGCTGAAAGTCAAAAACACAGCACTGCACCAGCTACAAAGAAGGAGAAAAATGACTGCTACGGCTGAACCCAGGACAATTTACTACCTCTTCCATGTCACGTTTAGTTCAAATTATCATTACTTCTGTCCTTATTAAAATGAATCTTCAATAAGCAGAAATGCATTTAAACAATTATGCATACAACCTTGCAAAAATAATTTGCCAATTCACATATAACTTCAAATGGCATATGACAAGGACCAGAAGGCACAAATTAAAATTAAAAAAGTACAGATGAGTTTTAAACTAAGATTGCAGGAGTCATTTCTTAAATCAGCTTCTTGAAATTTCCTTGAGATTCTTCCCCTTGCCCTGCATTATCATTATGGTACAATAACTAGAATAATGCACAGGAAAACATATTCACAGATGAAAAAGTATTTAAGACACCACAGCATGATTATTTTTAGAAACTCTTGAGTCTCTTGCTTCTTTCCCCTCATCCACATTAATTTCTGCCCACAATATATTATATTTATTAAATACTCTGCAATGGATGAATTTGAAACTTTACTGGATACCAAAACAACTCATGGGAACAAAATTAACACATAAATATCAGGAACATTATTCCAAGACTCAATCTGCGTAACTGCTTTAAAACTATGGCATACCTGCAATGGTGTGCACGTTCAGGTTTGATACTACGGCACTTTGGACATTTGTAGATCACCTCTCCTGGTTTCAGTTGCAAATTATCCATGTATTCTTTAGTGGCATTTCCTTTGGGTACAGCCCCCTGAAATAATTTCAATTAAAGGAGAGAAAGCTTCTTAAATGGTCTGAGAGTGTTTAAAAATACATTTTATAGACTTCATACTAGTAATCTCAGGATAACTGATGAAATAAATTAATTTATTCTAAGCTAGTCCACCATAAACCAGAAAAATTTCCAAATGAATAAATTCCCTCTGCTTGACCTCAAATTCAGTTTCATTTCAGCAAGACTTATCTATGGCCAAGCATTAGCATAATTCTGATAAAATCTACTGTCACCAGCATACATAAAATGAAGACATCTTTACATGCAGATACAAGCCCTACAGGTAAAATATTTGTTGGAAAGTTACTCTGAACGAGTGCTACTGAGAGATGCTTTCTTACAGCAGCGTATGTTAATTGCCATGATGTTCAATTATTAGGCAAAGACATCTACAAAAGTTAAATCAGCAACAACTGCTTGAAAGATGTTACTTCAAGTCTGAATCCAAGATTTAGCCACCTGCCACATGTATACAGGTTTTTGAGAACCAACAGTCATCCTTGTTTCTTTTATACTTAAGCTTTTCGCTTGGACACTGTCAGTATGAACTACTGGCTTCTTTATTCTACATCTAGTGTCACCTGCTGTCTTCTGCTACTGTGAAAGTTTGTGTAGCTACATGGTAAACAGTTGAAGGAACTATTTCCAAAAGAAAAAACAATCCATCAGGAAAATACATTATTTTTTAGTGATTAGTTTTCTGAGCTGTTCACCACAGAGCTGTGTTAGCAGCTGTTTCAACACAAGGAAGATGATGAATGGACAGGAACAACAGGCAGGATTGCTTCTTCCAGTAACAATATCAATCGAGAGCCTCACAAGATCAGAATCTATCTTTAGATTAGTAAGAAGAAAATAATGGACATTACCACTGTCACTTTGCTTATTTATAGAGCTAAAGGCTTACCTGTGACAGGAAGTAATCATGAAATAAACCGGGATGTGAAATGAAAGCATAATGGCCTTTCTGTACCAACTCTTGTAGGCCAGCCCCTACTTCACACAGAGAGCGCCTTCTCCTGGTTGGCTTAAATCATCTGCAACACTCTATAATTATTTCTCATTCAAAAAAAGCCCGCTGGCAACATCATGACTTTACAGACACACCTTAAGGAAGTTTTATGGATAGAATTAAGAAACCAGCATGCACTTAAGATTCAACTGCAAAACACCTCTCTACTTTGGCAGAAAGTTTTTGTTGCCTATGACCTGGAATAACAATCTTGTGTTTGCACTGCCTGAGACACAGCCCAAGTTCTGCCCTAGATGAACCCTTTGGTTAAGTGGTGCTTCAAGCAAGCCAGCTGGCCTTTGCAGGGACATGAACTAAAAGAGTTTCTTAAACTCTCATGTTGTATTGCTGAAGTGTTTTTTTCAATATGAATGCTCTCATTGAAGTGAATACTTTGGTGTAAACATGGTGAATTATCTCAGAGAGAACTCCTAAAGCACAAATTTATCTTCTTCCAGGTAGATTTGTGTTTACAAAACACATCTCACATTCACCTGTTCACCTGTCTAAGGATAATA
Organism: Pezoporus wallicus; assembly: GCF_028554395.1. Lineage (NCBI taxonomy): Eukaryota > Metazoa > Chordata > Aves > Psittaciformes > Psittacidae > Pezoporus > Pezoporus wallicus. The sequence continues at coordinate 24,114 of NW_026638726.1, read as the reverse complement.
AATTCAGGCTGTACTTTTGGCATTTTGCTGATAAAAATATGCTCTATTTCAAAAATATCTTCCATAGTCTGATGGTCACAAGTTCATTTCAATTAAAAAAAAATATTTTAACAGTCATAATCAGAAAGATAATTCACATATGTTTTGAGGCAGTTTACTCCTTTTTTCCTTCAATCTTAATTTTTATCTCACGATCATGTCTTCCATTCTGGGAGTCACCAGGAAAGGAGTGGAGGAAAAAAAAAAAAAAAAAAAGGTAGCGATTCATCTCAATTTCTATCATGTTTTATCCATAAAGCACAACATAGGTCTAGAAAGACACACAGTTTTACCAGGACATATTCTTAAACAATGTATCCTTAAACCATTAACTTTCTTAGCTGTTGCATTCTGTAGAAGTCTGAACATTTCTTCACTGGGTGTGGGCTCAGAAGTACATCAAAGACCTAGGAAACCATTAACTACAACACCCTGCTGGTTTTTTGAACACTCCCATAACCGCTGTATACAGTTGCCATCTCAAAAATCTGGAGAAAACAGAAGTGCTTCCTCTCACTTCTCTCTCTACAGATTTATTCCCTTGAGAGTAATAGATTAATACAAAATAAACTATTTAATCTCCTGAGCTCTTGAATTGAAGAGTAAAAGTCCTAAGAAATGAGTAATTTCAAGACCTCTCACAGATATACTCTTCCAGTATGGGTTCAACTTAAATCTCCCTTCCCACTGACTACACATATCTAAACACAATAATCACAAAATCATGTGTGCAATTATGTGACTGAGGTTTTTCAGCATGTCTACCTCTAAAAGTTCTTTCATGTGCCATAAATGTAAGATACATTTGAAATAATACAAGAGGGTGAAGCTACAACTTCTTATGAAGTTTTGAAAATATATCTGACAAACAAAAGTAAGAAACATTAGGACAGAGAAGACTAAAGCTCTATCAGCTTCTTCAAAACCTGGGCTAATATTTTACAATTAAACTAAACTTCTTGTGAGCCTACATCCCCCTCTTATGTTAATTTTATACTGCCTGCTCCTCAAGTCAAAAATTATTTAAGGTTTCAACAGAACAGGAAAAGCATGGATATCATCCCTTCACCTTTAAGGTTCTGAACCTAATACTGCTTTTCCTGCCAAGAGAAGACTGATGTCACTTTTCCACATCTCTGCAGACAATGAACTACATGAGAGAACAATCCAAAGTGAAGGAACAATTGCATACTTACTGGATCAGTCAGCATAGTTCTCAGATGTGATGACAAAGCTAGTACTGCCAAACAGTTAAAGAGAACACCATTGATCACCGAGTACCAAAAGTCTTTGGAAGGCAGTAACATGACAAAAGTCACTACAAAGTCTGCATAGACAACCAGAAGCCATGTCATTATAGCACAGACCATACCGCAGCAATCTCGGATGAACCAAACCCTGTCTGCCATGTTGGCCTCTGAGGAAGAGGAATCGTAGCTGTCATTTTCAGCAAGAAGCAGGTGGTGCTCAGCATTGTGAAATCTGTGCCCTGGTGACTGCATGGTTTTTTGGCCTTGCCCTGCAGGAAGCAAAGATACATTATTATGCTTGAGGAAACTGGAAATACAGGTGACTCATTTATTATTTGTGCAAGATAAAACATATCCCAGTTGAAAATAGATTACTGATTTAAAATAAAAACCTGAACAACTCTATGACTACGTAAAGATTAAATATTTCTGTGATGAAAAGATACTAATTTACAAAGTTTCAGCAACAACTTCGTAAGCCATTTTCTGAGTTTTATAATACCATAACATTTTTATTTTATCACTTGGGTTTGAATGGCAAGGTTTTAGTAGCAGGAGGGTGCTACAGGGGTGGCCTCTGGTAGAAGCTGCTAGAAGCTTCCCTTATGTCCAACATAGCCAATGCAGCCAGCTCCAAGACAGACCTGCCACTGGCCAAGCAAGCCCACCAGTGACAGTGGTAGCACCTCTGGTATAATACAGTTAAGAAGGGGGGGAAACCCCACCCTGTAGAACTGCAGCTGGAGGAGTAAGAATGTGAAAGAAACAGCTCTGCAGACACCAAGGTCAGTGAGGAAGGAGGGGAGGAGGTATGCCAGGCACCAGAGCAGAGATTCCTCTGCAGCTCATGGTGCAGACCATGGTGAGGTAGGCTGTGCCCCTGCAGCCCATGGAAATCCACAGTGGGGCAGATATCCACCTGCAGCCTGTGCAGGACCCCACACTGGAGCAGGAGAATGCCCGAAGGAAGCTGTGTCCCAGTGGGAAGCTCATGCTGGAGCAGGCTCCTGGCAGGACCTGTGCCCCTGTGGAGAGAGGAGCCCACAGTGGAGCAGGTTTGCTGGCAAGACTTGTGACCCTGCAAGGAAGCCATGCTAAAGCAGTCTCTTTCTGAAGGACTACACCTCAGGGAAGGGACACATACTGGCGTAGCTCATAAAGAACTGTAGCCCATAGGAAGGACTCACATTGAAGAAGTTTGTGGAAGACTGTCTCCTGTGGGAGGGACCCCACACTAGAGCAGGGGAAGAGTGTGAGGAGTCCTCCCCTGAGGGGGAAGGAGCCACAGAGACACTGTGTGATGAACTGACCACAACCCCTACAAGCCGCTGAGGGGGAGAAGGTAGAGAAATAGGGAGTAAAATTGACCCCAGGAAGAAGGGAGGGGTGGGGGGAAGGTATTTTAAGATTTAGTTTTTATTTCTCATTAACCTACTCTAATTTGATTTGTAATAAGTTAAACTAAATTTCCTAAGTCAAGTCTGTTTTGCCCATGATGGTAATTGGTGAGTGATCTCTCCCTGTCCTAATCTCACCCATGAGCCTTAGGTTATATTCTTCTCCCCCGTCCAGCTGAGGAGGGGAGTGACAGAGCAGCTTTGGTGGGCACCTGGTGTCCAGCCAGGGTCAACCCATCAAAATCATACAACTTCAATGCTTGACAAAGTGATTTTAGAATGGTTACATTTCCACCTTTGTGTGCCTGTAAACCATTCTTCCTCTTCTGCTGGAAACGTAACCTTTTCCATTTAGCTCAAATTAAAATGGCAAAGCCTTCATTAAATTACAGTTCCTGTCTCTCAGTAAACAGCAAGTAATGGCACCAGACTGTTGGCTTTTCATACTTCTCCAGCAGCCCAGGGAAAAGCAGAATGAAATGCAGAATGGAAATAAAGCTGTTTAGTACACTGTTCACAACAAACAACACTGCAAGTTAGTAAGCAGCTAAACTGGTTGACAAAAGTGCTACTGTGTTGAAAAAAAACAAAATCCTGATACAAAGATATATTGGATAACTTACAACATGGTGTCAGATCAGACCAAACTTCAGGGAAACCAACGGTAGTGGTTAAATTAGCATGGCAATGGACTACATGAATCAGATTTTCAAAGAACACGTTAATTTCATAAAAACCCTTCTAGGACTTTGTTGTTGTTCCAACATGGAACAAAACCAAGACTTGAAACCTTGACAGTTTTTATGAAAATAGAACTATTTTTCAGATGTCTCTATCAAGCAAAGATATGGTATAAATTAAGTGCTATCAACAAACAGGAGACAAATTTAAGCTTTAACATTATGTGTCAAGAAAAGCATGCTCACTCACTCCCCACCCCTTTCCTCCCCCTGCTCCTGGAGGGATGGGGAGAAGAATGGAAAGAATGTAACTCCCATGGGTTGAGATAAGAACAGCCCAGTAACTAAGGTATAACACAAAACCACTACTGCTATCACCAATAATAATAATGATAAGGGAAATAACAAGGGAAGAGAATACAACCACTCACCACCCACTGACCAACACCCAGCCTGACCCAAGGAGCAAATGTGGGCCTTCCGGGTAACTCCCCCAGTTTATATACTGGGCATGACGTGCTGTGGTATGGAATACCCCTTTGATTAGTTTGAGTCAGGTGTCCTGTCTCTGCTTCCTCCCGGTTTCCTCTCCTCCCTGGCAGAGCATGAGACTCAGAAAGTCCTTGGTCAGAGTAAACATTAGTTAGCAACAAATAAAACCATTGGTGTTATCAGCATTGATCCCAGGCTGAAAGTCAAAAACACAGCACTGCACCAGCTACTAAAAAGAAGAAAAATAACTACTACTGCTGAACCCAGGACAGTATCCATCCCTTATTCCATACCATTCACGTCATGCTCAGATCCCACATTTTTCAATATACCATCACTCTTGTCTCATATATATATAGATATCTCTCCACAAAAACACAAACAGAGAGATAGGATTCCTTAGTGCATGGACCAATCCCTATAAAGCTGCTGAGTTTGTCAGGTCCATGATGTCAGGCTCCATTTCTTCAAACTGGAACTCGTCTGGTCACTGCTGAGCTCATCTGGTTTCATCAAAGTTCATTCTTTGTTGGGATGATGGTTGGAGGGAAGTCAGGGTCAGTCCCTGGTGACCTGAAGACATCTAGTTGGTGGGCTATAAAAGTGCTACATAGTAGACAACAGCATACAGTTGAGTTCACTGGCAGTTTTCCCCCAAAATCAAATCCCCTTGAGGTACACATCCGCCTTCCTCATCTTCCTGCATTACCCAACAAGTATGTCCAGGTCCCTGAGCAAAAGCAATCGCATGAGTGGGTTTGCCTTTACCTGAAGCAGGAATAACCCTGACTGTCTTCCAAACAAATTCCTCAGGTGTGTGCAACACAGGAACTTGATTGCCTTCTACAATATGTAAAAAGTTCTGGCTGGGCTGGGCCAGCCCTGTTGGAAGATCCTCTAGTGTTGACCAACCAGGTGGCTTTTGGTAAATGTGCATCCCAATGTTTGAAAGTCCCACCACCCATTGCTGTCAGTGTAGTTTTTAACAGCCCATTGTACCGTTCGATTTTCCCAGAGGGTGGGGCATGGTAGGGGATGTGATATACCCACTCAATGCCATGCTCTTTGGCCCAAAGGTCTATAAGGTTGTTCCGGAAATGAGTCCCACTGTCTGACTCAATTCTCTCTGGGGTGCCATGTTGCCACAAAATTTGTTTCTCAAGGACCAGGAGAGTGTTCGGGGGAGTGGCGAGGGGCACAGTATATGTTTCCACCCATCTGGTGGTTGCTTTTACCATAGTAAGCACATGGCACCTGTCGCGGCACATTGGCGGGAGTATGATATAGTCAATATGCCAGGCCTCCTGATATTTGTACTTCAGTCATCGTCCTCCATACCAAAGAGACTTTAACCTCCTGGACTGATTAGTTGCAGCACATGGTTCACACTTGTGAATAACCTGGGCAATAGCGCCCATTCTTAAATCCACCCCTCGATCACAAGCCCTTCTGTATGCTGTATCCCTGCCCAGATGGCCTGAAGTGTCATGGGCCCACTGGGCGAAAAATAATTCACCTTTATGTTGCCAATCTAAGTCCATCTGAGCCACTTCAATGTTAGCAGCTTTAACCACTTGCTGGTTGCTCTGGTGTTCCTCATCGGCCCAACTGCTGGGTACATGAGCATCTATGTGACTTACCTTCACTATGAGGTTCTGCAACCGGACAGCCATATATTGCCACAGTACAGCAGCCCAGACGGGTTTACCTCTGCATTGCCAGTTACTCTGCTTCCATTACTGCAGCGACCCCCACAGGGCATTTGACACCACCCATGAGTCAGTATAGAGATAAAATACTGGCCACTTTTCTGGTTCAGCAATGTCCAAGGCCAGTTCGATGGCTTTTACCTCAGCAAACCCTATCTTTCTGCAGTTTCTGCAACTTGTCATAGGGGACTCCATACAGCTGCCTTCCATCTCTGATGCTTTCCCACAATATGGCAAGACCCATCAGTAAACAAGGCATACTGCTTTTCACTTTCTGACAGTTTATTATATGGTGGGGCCTCTTCAGCTCGCACCACCTCCTCCTCTGGTGACATTCCAAAATCTTTGCCCTCTGGCCAGTCCATGATGGCTTCTAGAATTCCTGGATGAGTGGGATTTCCGATTCGAGCATGTTGTGTAATTAGTGCAGCCCATTTACTCCATGCAGCATTGGTTGCATCGTGTAGAGGAGACCCTGCCTTTGAACACCCAGCCCAGCACGGGCAACCAGGGTGCCAGGAAGAGCTGTGCTTCAGTGCCAGTCAATTCCAAAGCAGCTAGAACCCCTTCATAGGCTGCCAGTATCTCTTTTTCAACTAGGGTACAACTGGCCTCAAATCCTCAGTATCCCCGATCCCAAAAGCCGAGAGGTTGACCTCAAATCTCCACTGAAGCTTTCTGCCAGAGGTTCCAGGTAGAACCATTCTCCCCAGCTGCAGTGCAGAGTACATATTTTACATCCGGCACAGTCCGGACTGGTCCCAAGGCTACTGAATGAGCTACCTCTCATTTAATTTGTTCAAAGGCTTGCTGTTGCGCAGGGCCCCATTTGAAATCATTCTTCTTCTGGGTCACATGATAGAGAGGGCTTACAATCAAACTGTAATTTGGGATGTGCATTCTCCAGAACCCCACAACGCCCAAGAAAGCTTGCGTTTCTTTCTTGTTACTTGGTGGAGACATTGCTGTCATCTTGTTGATCACATCTGTGGGGATCTGTCTACATCCATCTTGCCATTTTATTCCCAAAAATTGAATCTCCTGTGCAGGTTCCTTGATCTTACTCCGTTTTATGGGAAAACCAGCTTTCAGCAGGATTTGGATTATTTTCCTCCCTTTCTCAAAAACATCTTCCCCTGTATTGCCCCACACAATAATGGCATCAATGTATTGCAGGTGTTCTGGAGCTTGCCCCTGTTGCAGTGCAGTTTGGATCAGTCCATGGCAGATGGTAGGGCTGTTTCCACCCCTGGGGCAGTCAGTTCCAAGTGTACTGGACACCCCGCCAAGTAAAAGCAAACTGTGGCCTGCACTCTGCTGCCAAAGGAACCGAGAAAAATGCACTGGCAATATCAATTGTGGGATCCCACTTGGCTGCCTGTGACTCCAGTTCATATTGAAGTTCTAGCATGTCTGATACAGCAGCACTCAGCAGTGGTGTGACTTCATTCAGGCCACGATTGTCTACTGTCTCTCCACTCTCCGTTAGATTTTGGGACTGGCTATAAGGGGCTATTAAAGGATGCTGGTACTGCTGATCACTACTTTGCTCTCCATTCTACAGATCAGCTTATAACAAATACGATTAGATACATTCTGGTCAGATCTGTTATGTCTACCCTTCGTGCTCCACTTTGGGCACCACAAAGAACTGTTATGGTTTAAGCCCAGCTGGCAACCCAGAACCACGCAGCCGCTCGCTCACTCCCCCACTTCCTCCCACCACTCCCAGAGGGATGGGAGGAGAATCAAAAGAATGTAACTCCCATGGGTCGAGATAAGAACAGTCCAGTAACTGAGGTATAACACAAAACCACTCCTGCTGGCACCAATAATAATAATGACAAGGCATATAACAAGGGAAGAGAATATGACCACTCACCACCTACCGACCGATACCCAGCCCAACCTGAGCAGTGATCTGGGCCTTCAGGGTAACTGCCCCCAGTTTCTATATTGGGCATGACGTGCTCCTTGGTTAGTTTGGGTCAGGTGTCCTGTCTCTTCTTCCTCCTGGCTTCCCCTTTTCCCTGGCAGTGCATGAGACTCAGAAATGTCCTTGGTCAGCTTAAACATTACTTAGCAACAACTAAAACCATTGATGTTATCAGTGTTGTTCTCAGGCTGAAAGTCAGAAACACAGCATTGCAGCAACTACTAAGAAGAAACATGACTGCTACTGCTGAACCCAGGACCTCCCTTAATAGCAGCTCGAGCTTATGTTTACCTAAATAAGGCCTGCTTTTCATCCACTTTCCGTTATCCTACCCTTTCTAAATGTTTCCAGTTAAAATTACAATATACGCCAATTCATTTCAATAGCACTTTGTGACATCAACCACTCTTTGTGGTCAAGACTTGTAAAAGAAAATTCAAGTTTGATGAAGCCTACATACTTAGCAGCTGGAACATGCATGTATTATTTCAACAAAAATGGGCATATAAAACTATAGTATAGCCAATGCTCTCCCAATCCTTTTTTCTTTTTACGGCATAGATCACATACGTGCTGTGCTGTACGAACCCACCCTCTCATTTCTCAGTGTGAACTATTTGTGTTCCCTCTTCTTCTAAGCGCTGTTCTTCCTTCCCGGAAATAAGGAAAACTAACAGCACAGAAATCAACAAAACTCCCTAGAGCCAGGATACCACTGAAAAGCGTGGTGTGTCAAGCAGTTGCTGTTCCGTCAACTTCCAGCTTCCCATGGCAGCAGCTAAGACTCTACAACATAGCCGTGCTGGGGCACAAGGATGCTTCCCTAAGCTTGTTTCCATGGCTACTGCCAGGTTTTTATTTTTAAATAATCCAAATAGAGGCAGGAGTACAGCCAGGACCGAGAAACACCCCGTTAAGACCTGGCACCAAGAGCCAGAAAGGACAGGGACCTGAGGGGCGCCCAGCTATCAGCCCGACCTGCCCGGAGAGGCTGCTGATCCCGATAACCTACCCCGCCCGTCCTTCGCCAAGGCTTCACCGAACTCCCACGCTCCCTCTCTGCAGGGCCCGGCCTCCGCCAGAGCCGGGGGGGAGCGCAAAGGAGGATCCGCGGCGGCGGGCGCCCTGAGGGGAACCGGCTCGGTGAGAGGACAGCGGCCCGGGAAGGGAAGGGAACGGGAGTGGATTTACCTCAGTGGCGGCGGCCCTACTACTCTCAGAGATGAAGCTGATGCCGTACCGACAGCACAATGAAAAAAGCCGGAGCCAAACCCCGTCCGTCTGTCCCCGGACGCTCCGCAGAGTCAAGAACTCCCGGAAGCGGGAAGTGCAGCCCCGCAGGAGGCGGAAACCAAGCTTGCCGAGCTGAACAGGCACCGCCCCTTGAGGGGCTGACCGCTGGCCGCGGCCAGTTGTGTGTATGCGCGCCTCGAGGGGGACGTCTTTGGCCAGGCTGCCGGAGAAAGGCGTGGCTGTGTGTGAGCCTGGGAGGGCTGAGGTGGGAGTTGTGTTCTTAGTTTCTGTGCGCTCAAGGCTCTGCCGCTTCACGTTCTTCCCGCCAGATTGACAAGCAATCGTCATGTGAGGGTGGTACCTCTGTTGCAGAGTGAAAGTGTGGGGCCTGCTGGCAGGGTGGCTCCGGCCCCGTGCTCACTGGAAGCGCCCATGCCATTGGGTGAAGCCCTCCCTGCGTCCATGGTGGTGCTGCTGCCCCGGGGAGCTGGCCCCTGGCCAGTCCTGCCTCGTCCCGTCGAAGCCCTCGTCACCAGCAGCAGCACATCCCCTTGCACCTGCCATAACAGAATACAGACCTAGTGGGGTTCTCTTCAGTTCTTCTATGAGGGATTTTTCCTTTATGCCTAAACAGGTTTTTGTGGGGGTAGTTTGTTACAGTTCTTTGTTACTTCAGGGCGTCTCAGGAGGGTGATTTGGCACTGAAGTCAAGAGTGTTCACTAAAGTTGATCAACCTAGGCTTCAACATAAGGACTTGAATTGGGCAGTTATATATGGAAGTAAAAAATGGACTGTTTACAAGGACGTGGTGATAGGACAAGGGAGAATGGCTTTAAACTGACAGAGGGGAGATTTTGATCAGATATTAGGAAGAAATTTTTCACTATGAGGGTGGTGAGACACTGGCACAGATTGCCCAGAGAAGCTGTGGCTTCCCCATCCCTGGCAGATTTCAAGACCAGGTTGGACGGGGCTTGGAGCAACCTAGTCTAGTGGAAGGTGTCCTTGCCTGTGGCAGGGTGTTCGAACTGGATGATCTTTAAGGCCCCTTCCAAACCAAACCATTCTGTGATTCTATGAAATACTACTTTATGACACTCATTCAGAATTTTCCATTAGGAAAAATACATGCCCAGTAGCTTTAAAAATTTGATGAAAAATACTAAACCTTGCAGTGTGTGAGCTGAGGATGCATTTGAAACACAAAGATAAAAACGCTGAAGGATGACAAAACAAAATTACGGCATCTTGGGCACGTTTCTGCATCGTTTTTATCTTGCAGCGTGAACACCATCTAGTGGGACTTGGGCAGCAAGTGCATGAGTGGCTGTGCATGCTGCAAGTACAACATTCAGCTACCCATATACCTGTGTGCTTCTGCCTTTTTTTTTTTAATTTCCAAATGCTTCTGTGCTGAAATATTAAGGACTTCAGAAAAGCTTGGGTTTCTATCTCCTAGCAGCTGGGTTTCACATGCAAAAAGAAATTTTCGATGCCAGTATCTCCGCTATTCAAATGAAAGTATGTAAACATCTATAGACACAAAATCATAAGGGCTGATCTTTTTCTAAAACTTTTTCCCTCCATGTTTTCCCTTAATATAACTAATGTCATTTAGCCAGGAGTAAAAACAAAATGAAGAAAAGCATTTTTTCTTGGGTACATGCTTACAGGGGGGTGCAGTGTTGATTATAGTGAGCTTAAGCCTTGAGAAAACTTGATGTCCTTGAGCTTTTATCTCAGTAACGATGGTTACCCAGAAACTACAAAAAAGTTAGGTACTGTGTTGGGCTTGATTTTTTTTTTAGCATTGTCAACTAGACAGGACTCTGTATGTTGTCACACCCTGGAGGTGTGTATACTTCAGCAGTTCCTACACATGCTTTATCCCTGAGAGCTTCTAATTCAGTGGAAGTTTTGCAATCGATTTCCGTGGAACTGATGTTTACTAACTCCTCGCTGCAGTGTAAGTAGTGAGTTTGTCCACTGGATGGTGCATGACTTATTTCTGCAGCTCTGAGGTAGCCTAAATATCGTTTGTCACACTGGCCATATGACACTGGCAAACAGAGCATCTCCAGATGCAAATGCAGGGAGAAAAGCTGTACAAGACAAGTCATTTATTTGACAATTTTTAAAGAAATATATATATAACATATAATGACATATAACTTAAATATAGGCTGAAACCAGGAAATTCTCTCTGAGATCTGAGTTTTCCTGAAGTATAGGCATGTCTGGGTTGCATACTACAGGTGTGAGTCTAGCCATTATTTCTGGATGTAGTTCTGAAAATCCAGTTACATTTGCAGCTCTCTGAGGAGGAAAGGCTGTGATGCATTTTTTTATGTTGGCTTTGATTTCTGCTTGAACGTTGCTAGAAACACTGGGTGGCTTTGCACAGCACACAGAGTCAGTGCTCACTGCAGTGCAAAGATCCTGAGAACCAGCTTGGAACTCAGAGCCACACTTCATCTGATTTTGCAGGCCCTTGATTTCTCAGGGTGCCAAAGTACTTTTTTTCTGATGGAATATAGTCCTAGCATACCAATTTCCCTTGCCAGGCAGCTGGGTTTAAAAGAGGTAGCGCTGTTTAAAGTGTTCACTGCACAATGAGAAGTTTGATGGTCAATATTGCAGATGATCAAGAGCAATCTATCAAACTTATGCTAACCAGAAATTCTTAAATTCAGCTTTCTTTGTTGTCTGTATTTTTAGCACCATGCATCAATTGCAGTTTCTTCATTTCCTCCCAGACTTAAAACCAAGCATTTGAATATTTTCCTTCCCACTTCTTTGTTAAGCATGGGGAGCAGGTCTTAGACTTGTTTTAATGTGCACAGGATTGTATTTGCCATGCTAAAAACATTACCAGACATGTCAGGACTTTGGTTCTTCTGCAAGCCCTGCTGTTTTGGAGCCTGTTTCCACAGCAAACGATATTACCAAGATAAATTGTTTGCCAGAGATAACTTCAGGTCCACAAACAATTTACCTAAGAAATGTTGAAACATAACACTGTACAAATCAATTTTTTTCCGAGCTTCCTGTCCTCATAGGAAGGAACAGCACTTATCTCTGTTGCAGATTGCATAGAGGCAGCCACAATACCTTTACTGGTGTGTGGGTGAGACTTAGGGGAGTTTCTGAATCCTTCACATGTCAGAGGAACATATGAAATATTCATGCCCCATTTATCCTCCCCTTAGAAATGCAAATACTGAAATTCACATGATTTGTATGAGGAGTCTAGCAGTTTAGTAAAGGGCAGTAAAGATGCTCATGGATTGCATTATGGAGAAAAGGGAGAGTTTACAAGAGTGACATTTGCCCAAGGCCCTTCCATCTCCAGCAGACTAGATCTGCTGCGGGTTTAATTATTTGTGAAGTCCCAAAGGTTTGTCATTTGTGTGGAATTTTACCCATTGAATACTGCTTGGTGTCAGTACTGGGTTTAAATTCTAACTAAAAATAAAAGCTGGTTTTCATAATATATTTCCTTTGCATCCTTTCTCTGTGCTGAACCATTCCTGCTGTGCTGCAGGTGCAGGGTGATAACATTATGCAACATCTCCTATTTTTAGACCATTTTCAGCCCATCCATGACATAATCTGAAGTAAGAAAATAACCTTTTTTTTCTCTGGTTCTCTGCCTGCTCTGTGTGGTTGACTTTAAGATGTACCCCTTCAGTATTAACTGAAGAATGGTGATTTACAGAAATACATTTCTGAACCTCATTGTCTTTATCTCTGGTACCTTCTGCTTTTTAGTTCCTGCCCTTCTTATTTTGATTAGATGTGGTCTATAGATAGCAATAAAGCAATACAGAATGGTTGTGCCTGGTCTCAGAAAAAGGGCAACTGTGTAAAAATAAGGAAGCTTTTTAAGGAGGTAAAAGGAACATCTAAGACAATAAAAGCTTTTGAAGGATAGATAGAGACATGATCATAGAGGTGGAGTAAGCACACATCAGTATCAGAAAAGCTTAGCTAAAGGGCAAAATAAGCAGCAGAAATAAGGAGGTTATTAAATACAAGTTGCATTCAGAGAAGAAAATCGAAAGAACCAGAAGCACTGATTCATTAAACACAGACCACAGCAGAGGTGGTTACAAAACCAAACTGAGGGACAGTTGAGATGAGGCATAAAAACATACAACAAATGCTATTTCAAGTAACAGGAAGTCCCCTGAGAAGCCTGTAGAGCTAATAGGGAGTCAAAACACTCAGCAGACAAAAGAAAGCATGGGTTTTGAGGGGCACATCTTTCTCCAAAGCAAGGTCAGCTACACTTCAACGACCCCTGAGAGGTTGGGGGAGTTTTTGTGTAGGAAAATGAGACTAAATACTTGTTAATTACAAAAGGAATAAAAATACCTATTGTACAGTGTGGAGACAGTGTTCTCACAGGAGAATGGATAATTATTACATGAACTCTGAATAATCCCGAAAGATACAGCAAAGCCATGAGAGGCCCAAGGAAGCTTAAGCAAGCAAGAAAAGAAGCAGCTGGAATTCACTGAGTTATGAGAACTGTGGACTGTTGGCAAGCTTTTGAGGTCAAGTTCTCACACCTGTGCTTAACCAAATATATGTTAGTTGCTAAGGGTCTTCAAGACATGTATCCAATCATAATATGCCAAATCACTGTGTTTGTAAGCAATAGTATATAAGGAGTTAAGGCTTTGCAATAATTGGCTTTTGTCTGATCATATTGATCTTGGACTGAGTCCATATTTTTTCTGTGGCAGTACAGCCAGCCCAAAGCCTTAATTAATACAGCTTCTAGAAATTGTACTTACAAGAGATGCTGGAAGGTTGCTTACTGTGGTTTATTTTTTGGTGTCTTAAATGAAATGGGCTGACAGATGGGCTGGACCTGGTGGTGGGAGCTGAGAGCCTGAGAAAACAGGGTCAGAAACCTGCAATAGGAACTGTGATCTGAATTGAAGAGATGGAAACCCTCAGCTTTGGGGAGCAGCTGCTGATAAGGCCCTAGTGCTCCCTGACAAACCCGGGGGTGACCCTGAAACCTACTGCTCCTGCAACACAGCACTTAACCTGGAGGGTTTCCTGGACACATGGCTGTGCCTCTCCAGGGGAACAGCCTCAACTTCCCATTTGGCGCTTCCATACAGCTGGGCAGAATGTGCGCTGAGATCATGTTTCTCAAGAGAAAAATACAAATACAACAACAACTACTATTAATAATAATCATAGAAACATAGAATCATAGAATGATTAGAGTGGGAAAGCACCTTAAGATCATCTAGTTCCAACCCACCTGCATTTGGCAGGGATGCATTGCACTACACCATTTCACCCAGGGCTCTATCCAACCCAGCCTTGAACAATGCCAGGGATGGAGAATTCACAACTTCCTTGGGCAACCTATTCCAGTGCCTCACCACCCTCACAGTAAAGGACTTCTTCCTTACATCTAATCTAAACTTCCCCTGTTAAAGTTTTAACCTGTAACCCCTTGTACTATCACTACAGTCCCTAAAGAAGAGTCCCTCCCCAGCAAAATTATAAGTGCCCTTCAGACACTGGTAGGCTGCTATGAGGTCTCCATGAAACCTTCTCTTCTCCAGGCTGAACAGTCCCAACTTTCTCAGCCTGTCTTCATATGGGAGGTGCTAAAGGCACATCCTCGTGGCCCTCCTCTGGACTTGTTGCAACAGTTCCATGTCCTTCTTAAGTTGAGGAAACCAGAACTGTGCACAGTACTCCAAGTGAGGTCTCACGAGAGCAGAGTAGAGGAGCAGGACCACCTCCTTCCAACTGCTGGTCACGCTCCTTTTGATGCAGCCCAGGATACAATTGGCTTTCTGGGCTCTGAGCACACACTGTTGGCTCATGTTAAGTTTCTCATCAACCAACACCCCGAAGTCCTTCACTGCAGGGCTGCTCTGAATCTCTTCTCTGCCCAACCTGTAGCTGTGCCTGGGATTGCTCCGACTCAGGTGTAGGACCTTGCACTTGTCATGGTTAAACTTCATGAGGTTGGCATCAGCCCACCTCACAAGCATGTCAAGGTCCCTCTGGATGGCATTCCTTCCCTTCAGTCCCCTGATCATCCTTGTGGCTGTTCTCTGGACTTGTTCCAACAGTTCCATGTCCTTTTTATGTTGAGGACACCAGAACTGCACACAATACTCCAGGTGAGGTCTCAGTAGAGCAGAGTAGAGGGGCAGGATCACCTCCTTTGACCTGCTGGTCATGCTCCTTTTGTTGCAGCCCACGATACGGTTGGCTTTCTGTGCTGTGAGCGCACACTGCCTGCTCATGTTCATTTTCTCATCAACCAACACCCCAAAGTCTTTCTCCACAGGGCTGCTCTGAATCTCTTCTCTGCCCAACCTGTAGCTGTGCCTGGGATTGCTCCAGACCAGGTGTAGGACCTTGCACTTGGCATGGCTAAACTTCATGAGGTTGATATCAGCCCACCTCACAAGCGTGTCAAGGACCCTCTGGATGGCATTCCTTCCCTCCAGCTTATCAACTGAACAACACAGCTTGCTCTCACTGGCAAACTTGCTGAGGGCGCACTCAATCCCACTGTCCATGTCACCAACAAAGATGTTGAACAAGACCGGCCCCAACGCAGATACTTGATGGACACCACTTGTTACTGGTCTCCTGCTGGATAATGAAATATTGACCACAACTCTTTGCTTGGGGCTATCCAGCCATTTCTTTATCCACTGAGTGGTCCATCTATCAAACTGATGCCTCTCCAATTTCGAGAAAAGGATTTTGTGCGGGACAGTGTTGAATGCTTTGCACAAGTCCAGGTAGGTGATGTCAGCTGCTCTGCCCCTCTCCATCAGTTCCGTAGCCCCATCATAGAAGGCCACCAAATTGGTCAGGAAGGATTTCCCCTTAGTGAAGCCATGCTGGTTGTCACCAACCACTTTGTTTTTTTTCATGTGCCTTAGCATGCTTTGCAGGAGAATCTGCTCCAGGATTTTACCATGCACAGAGGTGAGACTGACTTGTCATCCCTGTAAAAACAGTGATACTGAGTTGGTGTCCTGCAGTGAGGGAGAAGCAGCAGACACCCACCCTATAATGTCTGACGTGGTTTTGATTTGGAAGCAGATAGGAGATGGGAGACTATGGAATTTTGTCAGCATTGTTAAATTAAGCCTTCCTGGGCAGGATCTAGAAATGCCCAGGACTGCCTGGATTTGCAAAAGGTGCCTTGTTTGGGTTTTTGCTGAGACTTTCCTTACTGGGTCATTTCCTCACTGGGTCATTTCCTCCACCACACAGGTTTTGACAGCCAGTGAAAGAAGTAGAGCAGGTACCTGACATCAGCTACAGGCCATGTTTTTCAAGTTCAACAGGCAGGTTTTTGGCAGTTTAGTGGCCTATTCTCTCTAAAACTGCTTCTCATCTGCTCTCTTTTTGCTTTTCGTGTCTGCCCTGATGAGAAAATGGGCAAATAATGTAGGAAAAATGATTTTGTGTCAATGAACATTGTGATTATTTTGTTCTAGATTGACTAAATATTGTGGATCTCAGTTATTTCCTGAGGACATGAGCTGTCCTGTCTTATGGAGGAGGCTTCACTGCTTCTAGCAGAAATCTCTGGCTGTTTACTGGGGTGCCTGCTATTAAATATAGAAAGTGAAAGTAAACTTTGATTCCTGAGAAGAGATCTATGGAGAACAAAGAATTTCTCACCTTCTCCCACCTTTTCCCAAGTGAGCTAATAAAGGACACCTGTCAGTTTTTTTCTGGTTTCATTACCACACCAGATCTGGTAAACTCTAAGGAGAATTCAGCAGGCAGACAGGCACTTCCTAATGTGTGTTTTGAGGGTTCTGCCCACATTTGTTGTCTGTAAAACCTTGAGCATTTGGAATATTTCTTACTCTGTCTTTTTTCATTGCTAACAACATGGTTTAGGCTGCTTCCCAAGCCAACAGTCCAGGTATATCTAAGCAAAGGATTAAGTATAATCATGTAGAAGGAGAGCTAAAGTGCGAGTTCTAATAATGTTACAAGCTATGGAGAGCTGAAAATATGAGAAGTAAAAATTAGTATCAATATTGTGTTGTCTAAATACAAGAAGAAAATATGTATACCAATAGCATGTTGTCTTTGGTGGTATCTGCTGACTTCTAAGCAGCAACTATGTGGTAGTACAGAATTTTTTCAAAGAAAAGGCATTTCTGTAGTCTGTCAGGTTGTAAATTTGCTGTTGTTTCATTCTCAGGTTTCTTACAGACATTATGTTGAAATAACGGGGAAATTTAAAACTGATTGCTCATGTGTAAAATCTGGCATAGCCACGATCCAAATGCTCTCAAATTTCTTCTTCATTTTGGGATATAAGTCCATCAGAGTGGCACTGAAGCTGCTTGAATAGAAGACTTACTGAAATTGCCTGTGCCAATTCACTCTTTTCCTCCCAAATGAAGAGAGGCTAAGAAAGTTGGGGCTGTTCAGCCTTATGATAAACACATAAATGTATTGGCTTTCACGAATCATAGGTGTGGTTATGTGGATATAATGGTATGAGTTCACAATAACAGAAAAAAAGCTAGCTAAAGACACAAGATTAGACAAGTTGAAAATGGCCAGAACCCTTGAGCAAAACGGAGTCACATAGCAAAAGAATTTGTAAAGGTAAAAGAAATGGGGGGGGGAGGGGGGCTTGATATAAGAAAAGCTAGTGCCTAGAAAGCATAGAGTTAAAGTACTTTTTAGCTTAACTTAGGTTGTAGAAAGAGAACAATGTTTATGTTGTAAGTCTGTGGAATTTAGTGGCCCCTCTAAATATGAGTAAATTGTTTCACAATAGTCTTTAGCTTTAAAGCACCTTTAGCTTTAAAGAACAATGTTTGTGTTGCAAGTTTGTGGTGAGATAACAGTATTTAGTGATGGCATTAAACATGAATGAGTTATTTCACACCATACTTATCAGTTAGAGACAGAGCCTCCCAAACATCTCCTAGCTTGGGATACTCCTTGTCTGCCCATCCTGCAATAAATTTTGCAGGAAAGTCACACTCTTCTAAATCTTTGCCAGCTATCAAAAGAATCACAGATATGATTTGTTTCAGCTAATTGTGTGATTGTTGAGGCGTCCAACTGTGACAAACATAAAAAGTATACTGTGAGGAAGACTGCATACTTAGTCTTGAAGACCCCTACTCACAAGAGGAAGACTGCTTACTTCATCCTCAAGAACCCTGCCCACAATCACTGGAGAGAAGCGTGCAGAAGCCAAGAGGAGGAGACTTATGATAATAAGTTCCTGTAGCTAGTTATAATATTCCCCGCCTGCATGTGGGAATTATGAATATGTATAGGACTAATGCAATAGTGAAAGTATATAAACCTGTAACAAATACTAATGTGTGCCTCTGGCTATGGTCACGCACCCAGTGCTGTTGCTTTTGCTTTATTGACTTTGTCCCTCAATAAAACCCTGTTATCTCTATTAGAGGAGTGAGCTTGTATTTCACAGCCTGGAGAAGAGAAGGCTGCGTGGAGACCTCATAGAAGCCTTCCAGTACCTGAAGGGTCCTACAAGGATACTGAGGAGTGACTCTTCATCAGGGACTGTAGTGATAGGACTAGGGGGAATGCGTTTAAACTTAAATAGGGGAAGTTAAGGTGAGATATTAGGAAGATGTTCTTTACTGTGAGAGTGATGAGGCACTGGAACAGGTTGCCCAAAGAAGTGATAAATGCTCCATCCCTGGCAATGTTCAAGGCCAGGTTGGACAGAACCTTGGGCAATATTGTCGTGCGTGATGCATCCCTGCCCATCTCAGGGGTGTTGGAACTAGATGATCTTAAGGTCCTTTCCAACCATAATCATTCTGTGATTCTATGATTCAATGATTCTTTCTTCCAGACAAAGGGAACAAAGTTTCCAACATGAGTAGTGTGGCCAGTCTTTTGGAGAAAGTGAAATAGAAAATCATGAGAAAACCAAACATTTCCTCAAAGGAATTCAGACCCACTCTTATGGCAACAGCGCCAGAAACAATTCACTCATTTAGCTTCCTTCACAGTAGCTGGTACTGGCAGGACAGCAGGAATAAGTCTATCTTTAAAAATAACCAATTTCATGACTGGGCATGGAGTTTAGACATTTCAGATTAAATGCCATTACTGTTTTGGGTATATGCATATGCTTAAATTTTTATCAATTACAGGATATTTCTTTATCCACAGTTACTGTCAAGTCAGTTACTATTCACATTTTCCAGTAATGGTGAAGTTTAGGTTGGGTGGTTTTGTTCTTTTTGGCAGGTATCCAGAACTGGTTTGAGATTTACCATTATGTCATGATTTTGGCACAATTTGAAGCAGGTACTAATATGGCAATGTGCTACTTAACCATGAAACTGGAGGTGTTTCTGAACTTGTCAGTCATATTTATGTATCCAGAATTTAGGCATTGGGATCCATGGTGTGCAATCAGAAGTGTTAAGTGGTGCCAGCATTAGCAGGTATCAGTGTTGGGAGCAGCTCTCAGAAGGAGAGCCGTGTGTGTAAAAACTGAGATTTTGCTACATTGGCTCAAACAATAGTTGTTTCAGTAACTTGAAATTGTTTGTTTTAGCTTTTTGAGGAAAAATTAGATAGGCAGCTTCACAGGGCAGGTTCTAAGCTACAGCAAATACCCAGTATTCAGTGGAGTTGATGCAGTGCGGATTCACACTAATTGAGAGTCTGAGGCATTTGAAGGCATCCTAAGCCTTCCTGACAGCAGTTAGAAAATATTTCTGCCTGTGCCGAGCTTTGCAGTGGTGGCTGTGCTGGGGGAGAGGCATTGTGTAGCTTCTGGGAGCAAACAGCCTGGGGAAATGCTGAATTCTGGCCTAACAAGCTCGCATACAATCCCAGAAGATGCTCCTAAAAAGGCATTTCCTTTGCCAACAGAGGTGTAAAAGATCTAAATTCTCTACTATAAGCAAAATAACAGGAGTTAAGACTGAATGCAGCATAAAAGTTTTTTTCCCAGATATATGATGGCTAGCACAAAACCACACCATGGAGAAACCCACATCACTGCAGATCCAGTAGCTGCTGTGATTTCACACATAATTTTGTACTTTTTGAAAAGACTGGGCTTTTGCACTGCAATGTGTATAATCAGGTAGTAACCTCTCCCTTTACTTCTGAGATATTCAGAACTCAAAGGGACTGTGGTTCGACCTCCTATTAGAAGCCGAGTGATTTTTAAGATGGAATCAATGTTTATTGATTATTGAAGGTTGGAGTCCTCATACTGTACATATGTAACATCACAGTGTAGGCTTATACTCGCCTTGGAACAGCCCAAGTAGAGCATGAAGGGATTCAGACTCAAGGATGGAAGAGAAATGGATAAAACCATGAGATTCCAGTTCTTTCTTATTAAACATTTTTCCTATATACTGTTCTCAGTCATAGAATAATAAAGGTTAGAAGAGATGTCTGGCCAAAGCAGAGACAGCTTTAATAGTCTGCCAATCAGTTTTGACCATGGCTAGCTGATATCTTCACATGTATTTTCTCTCCCTCTTAAGTTCATTTGCTGTGGACTTTCTGTTGTCCTTAATGTCCTTAATTTGTCTCTAATGTGTTTGGACTAATTTTCAGGTAGATTTTCTTGGAAGATGTATTGAGAAGATTTATAAGTATAAAGTCAGAGCCCACTGCATAACCTGAGTAATATTCAGTGTCTTCTTGGTCAAATCAGTCGATGACCCACAGAAATAAGTCCACACAAATTAGACTGCTTTTTCTTTTTCACTCTCTTACAGGATGGGACTGCAGCACATTTAAAAGTTATTAATATAAGAGCTACCACAACTAAGTAAGTAGCCAAGGAAGTTTATGCTGCTAAAAGTATGTGCACGATGCCTATATGCAGTCTTGCTTTGAACCTGCACAGACAAATTTCCATCCACACACTCTTGTTCCCCACTTACTCCAACCAATTTTCCATTTGCAGCTAGTAAGTTTTTACCTTCAAGTACTTCTTTTCCATTCAGTTACTGTTTGGCTGATGCAGCTTCTTGTCTTTGTGCCTAGATTTAGAGGTACAAATTCTGCACTTCCAGATATTTAAGAATGTGTGTCCTTCTGTAGGGCATTGTTCAGGGAGCCTTGCCTTGCTGACTGGTACTCTCTGCATCCAGAACCTTAAAGATCAGTTCTCATGGCCCTGTGACGTAAGTGGGACAAAATAATCTGCCACCTCGCCTCCACAATCCATCATGCAAGCCTCATCTTTCCTGCATGCATGGCTTCTTCCGCTTAGCATTTGGAATTTCCCACCTTTTTTATTTGTTCCTGCTGCTTTCCAGGGATGGAGGTTATGCTCAGAATTGAGATCCCCTGGAAAGCCAATGTACTGGTCCATTAGAGTTTTGGCTGAACTTTCAACTGCTCCATTTCTTTCCCTTCAGCCTCAATGTGGGTTATGTCTTTTTCCTTGATGGGAGGCACTGAGTGGTCCAATACCTCTCTGGCTGAGATGGCTGATGAAGGTGTTATCAAGGATGAATATGGAGTCAGTCTTATGGCTGGTAAGCTAAATGCAGCCCAACAATATCTGCCTTCAGCTTTTTGGCATGCAGTTAATTTAGGGGAGGAAAGGCTTTTTAGCGAAATTCCAGGTGATCCTTGGAGAAAATGTGGAAGTTAAATGCGTCATCTTACACCCTGAAAAATTCAGTTCTGTGCTTAAATTAAGTCCTATGTGTAGTGTGTTATCACTGAAACAGTGTGTGTCCACTGCAGGCTCATGGCCATGGGCAGCTGCATCAACTAGGTTTAGAGTTTCTATTTGTGGTGACTGTTGTTTAAGCTAATCAAGATGACGAGTTTTTTACTTTTTTCATGTCAAAACCTATGTTATGAGGTGGATTCAGCTGTGTCCTGGGTTCAGCAGTAGCAGTCATTTTTCTCCTTCTTGGTAGCTGGTGTAGTGCAGTGTTTTGACTTTCAGCTCGGGAACAGAGCTGATAGCGATGTTTTGGTTTGGCCAAGGACTTTGTGAGCCTCATGCTCTGCCAGGGGGAGGGGAAGCTAGGAGGAAGCAGAGACAGGACACCTGACCCAAACTGACCAAAGAGGTATTCCATACCACAGCACGTCATGCCCAGGATGTAACTGGGAGTTAGCCGGAAGGGCGGAGGGACTGCAGGGTTGGAGGAGGTATGGGTCGGAGCTTGGTCGGGCTTGGGGGGTGAGTTGTCGGTCAGCTGGTGCTGAAGTGCTGTATTTTCTTCCCTTGTTATTTCCTTTATCATTATTATCATTGGTGGTAGCAGTAGTGATCTCTGTTATACCTTAGTTACTAAACTGTTCTTATCTCAACCCGTGGGAGTTGCATTCTTTTCGATTCTCTTCTCCGTCCCTCTGGGAGTAGGGGGAGGGAAAGAAAGGGGGGAGTGAGTGAACGAGTTACCTGACTGGGTTTAAACCACGACAAGCTGCTCTGGAAATATGGCTGGATCCAAGGTTTTACTTCATTTACAAAACAGACAGGAATAGTATTGCTCTTTAGAAAAGCATAAGAAGAAAACATGCAAAAATAATAGATCTTGGATTTTTTTTGAGATAAAATACTAATGAGAGCTGGGCACACTCTTCCCTTTTTTCTTTTTTCAAAGGTGGCAATCCCAGGCACAGCTACAGGTTGGGCAGAGAAGAGATTCAGAGCAGCCCTGTGGAGAAAGACATGGGGGTGTTGGTTGATGAGAAATTTAACATGAGACAACAGTGTGTACTCAGAGACAAGAAAGCCAACCATATCCTGGGCAGCATCAAAAGGAGCATGACCAGCAGGTGGAAGGAGGTGATCCTGCCCCTCTACTCTGCTCTCGTGAGACCTCACTTGGAGTACTGTGTAGAGTTATGGTTTCCTCAACATAAGAAGGACATTAAACTGTTACAACAAGTCCAGAGGAGGGCCACAAGGATGTTCCTTGAGCACCTCCAATATGAAGACAGGCTAAGAAATTTGGGGCTGTTCAGCCTGGAGAAGAGGCGGCTTCATGGAGACCTTAAAGCAGACTTCCAGTATCTGACGGGGGCCTATAAGTATGCTGGGGAGGGAGTTTTCATTAGGGACTGTAGTGATAGGACAAGGGGCAACAGCTTAAAACTTAAAAAGGGGAAGGTTAGATTGGATATAAGGAAGTTCTTTACTGTGAAGGTGGTGAGGCACTGGAACGGGTTGCCCAAGGTCGTTGTGAATTCTCCATCCCTGGAGATTTTGAAGGCTGGATTGGACAGAGCTTTGGGTGACATGTTTTAGTGGGAGGTGTCCCTGCCAATGGCAGGTGGGTTGGAACTAGATGATCTTCAGGTCCTTTCCAACTCTAACAATTCTATGATTCTAAGTACTTTGATTTTTCTGCACTGCTGGATAACAGGCTTGCCCCATGGTGTATAACAACCTGACTGGAAGCAGCATTTTCCATGAGTGCATTACAGATTTCCGACCGAAAAGGATAATGTAAGACTAGGGCTTGGCTGAATTCGTTTACAGGTAAAATAATGACAGGGAAGAAGTGGTAAAGAATTCCTGTACTCGTAATATGACCTATGTGGCTACAGCTCCATAGATATTTGAAGCATAAATGCACTTTTTTTTTTATCTGATGCAAAGAAATGATGTTCATTTAGTGCTTAATGTGTTTATTAAATTGAAGAAAGTATATATTATTATTTGAAAAATAATGGTTCTGCAAGCACCTCATACATGTAGACAAACCACGAGCACTTTTTCAGTTTTTTGTTATATAGGTTAATGTGGAATTTTATATAGTTATCCATAAAGGTTTGTGAGTTGGTGTTTATAGTCTGTCCTGGAAAGCTTCTTCCAAAACCCAAACACATTAAAGCACATAAAATAGGCCACTAAACTGCCAAAAACCTGCCTGTTGAACTTGAAAAACATGGCCTGTAGCTGATGTCATGTACCTGCTCCACTCCCTTCACTGGCTGTCAAAACCTGTGTGGTGGAGGAAATGACCCAGTAAGGAAAGTCTCAGCAAAAACCCAGACAAGGCACCTTTTGCAAATCCAGGCAGTCCTGGGCATTTCTAGATCCTGCCCAGGAAGGCTTAATTTAACAATGCTGACAAAATTCCATAGGCTCCCATCTCCTATCTGCTTCCAAATCAAAACCATGTCAGACATTAAAGGGTGGTGTCTGCTTCTTCCCCCTCACTGAGGGACATCAACTCAGCATCACTGTTCTTACAGGGATGACAAGTAGTAGAGGAGGGCAAATAATAGAAGAGCCAACAAAGAGAGGTGCCATGCTTGACCTTGTTCTCACCAACAGGGTTGGAAATGCGACGCTCCAGGGCAGCCTTGGTTGTAGCGATCATAATTGCTTTTGCTCA
>NW_026638725.1:0-4127 GCF_028554395.1 Pezoporus wallicus | reverse complement strand
CCCCCCGGTGCTCCCCTGCCCTTGTTCCCGCAGGCCTGGGGCCGGAGTCCCCCCTGGAGCAGGACCCTGCGGTGCTGGAGGACGTGTGAGTGCCCCAGCCCCACTTTTACCCCATCCCAATGCCCCAGTGGGGCTGAGCCTCCCGGTGTGCCCCCCACGTCCGCTATGGGGGGAGCGGGAGGGGGGACCCATTGCAGCGGGGGCAGGCAGGAAACCCATGGGTGCTGCTTGCCATGGGAGGCCAAGGGCTTTTCCGGGGTTGGTGGGATGGATGGGGGGGTATATAGGACTTTTGGGGGGGGGGGGGTATGTATGATAATGGGGGGAGAGATATAAGAAAGGCAATATATATATGTAGGGGGAGATGTGTGTGGATGGAAATATGTATATAGATGGATGGGATATGTATATGGATGGGAGGATATATATGTGGATGGGGGGGATATATGGAGGGGGGGGATACATATTTATGTGGATGATGGATACCTGTATGGATGGGGGAGATATATGGAGGGGGGATATATATATATATAAATACATGTATGGGCGGGGGTTATACATCTACATGGATGGAGGGGTCTATGGCGGGGGGGGACAGGACAGGACAGACTGCTGCCATGTGAGGGTACTGAGAGCCCCCTGGTCCCAGCATCCCCGGCCAGCTCTGGGGGTACCACGATGGGGGTCCCGGTACCACAATGGGGGTCCCGGTACCACAATGGG
The DNA here is from genome assembly GCF_028554395.1 of Pezoporus wallicus. Classification (NCBI taxonomy): domain Eukaryota; kingdom Metazoa; phylum Chordata; class Aves; order Psittaciformes; family Psittacidae; genus Pezoporus; species Pezoporus wallicus. Next base: position 3,404 of record NW_026638725.1, on the reverse strand, counting down.
GATCCATGTGCCATGGGGATCCCGGTACCAGGATGGGGGTCCCGGTGCCACAATGGGGGTCCCGATACCAGGATAGGGATCCATGTGCTATGGGGGTCCGGGTACCACAGTGTGGGTCCCAGTACCAGGATGGGGATCCATGTGCTATGGGGGTCCCAGTACCAGGATGGGGATCCATGTGCTATGGGGGTCCCAGTACCAGGATGGGGATCCATGTGCTATGGGGGTCCCAGTACCAGGATGGGGATCCATGTGCTATGGGGGTCCCAGTACCAGGATGGGGATCCATGTGCTATGTGGGTCCCAGTACCAGGATGGGGATCCATGTGCTATGGGGGTCCCGGTACCAGGATGGGGATCCATGTGCTATGTGGGTCCCGGTACCAGGATGGGGATCCATGTGCTATGGGGGTCCCGGTACCAGGATGGGGATCCATGTGCTATGGGGGTCCCGGTACCAGGATGGGGATCCATGTGCTATGGGGGTCCCGGTGCCGCTCTGAGCCCCAGCCCCACAGAGGATGCGAGGCTCTGCCCCCCCCCCGGTTGCCGTTGGCAGGGCCGGGCGCAGCAGATGTGCGGGTGAATGGGGCCGGGGGGGGGGTCCCATCTGGCCCCGGCCCGTGCCCCATTGCGGGACCATTTGCATACAGGTGGAGAGCGGGGCCCTTTGTGTGCACGGGAAGGGGGGGGCCGCGACCACCCCAGAGCGGGGCCGCGACCCCGGCTTGGGCCAGATGGGGCTTAACCCCTTGTGGGGCTGAGCCCCACACATTGCGGGGGGAAGCACGGAGGGGTCTGTGCTGCTCGGTTATGGGGTGCCCTCTCCCCCACAGCTTCGAGAAGGCGGTGATGGAGGCAGGGAGAGTGCTCAAAGAGTGAGTGAATGGGGCTGTGCCCCCCCCATATCCCATCTGTGCCCCCATTCCCTTCCCAGCACCCCCGTCAGGCTCCATCCTCCTTCCTTGGCCCCTCTATGGGGAGCTGTGACAGCTCTGGGGGGGTCTCACCCCACTGTGGGTCAAGGGGGGGGGGCGGGTTGGACCCCCCCATCCAGAGCATCTTCTCCCCTTCAATCCCTTCCTTTCCCGGCTTCTTGCAGCAATAAGCTCCCTATCCGGAGGATCCACTCGCTGCCGGTGGGTGCTGGGGCTGAGCGGGGATGGGGATGGGGATGGAGCAGGGGCTCTGCAGCTCCTTTGACCCCCCCCCATTTCCGTCCCCCCCCGTCACAGCCGCGGCTGCTTGGGGCCAGCCCGGTCCTGAGGAACATCTCCCACAGCCGGGAATTCAACGGGAGCTGCGCCCGCAGGGGCAGGGAGCCCGAGGCCACGGTGAGGGGCACGGTGCAGGCGGGGGGGGAGGCGGGGCCAGGGGGGTGCTAACACCGTGTGTGCCCCCCCCCCACACACACACAGGAGGGGTTCGTGTTCAAGAAGCCGCAGAGGCCGGGGGGGCGCAGCCGAGCCCCCCCCAGTGATGGGGCCATGGGCAGGGACCCATTCACACAGAGACCAGGCTCCGCGCCCGACCTCATGGTGAGAGGGATGGAGGGGGGGCAATGGGGATGGGGTGATGCTGAGGGGGGATCCAGTGCTCCAGATGTGCTGGGAGACCCCTGGATGGGGGGGCAATGGGAATGGGGGTGATGCTGAGGGGGGATCCAGTGCTCCAGATGTGCTGGGAGACTCCTGGATGGGGGGGCAATGGGAATGGGGGTGATGCTGAGGGGGGATCCAGTGCTCCAGATGTGCTGGGAGACCCCTGGATGGGGGGGCAATGGGAATGGGGGTGATGCTGAGGGGGGATCCAGTGCTCCAGATGTGCCGGGAGACCCCTGGATGGGGCAGGCAATGGGGATGCTCCATAACCACCCAGCGCTGGTGTGGGGCTGGCCCCACTCGTGGTGATGTCCTCCCCAGTGTGACCCCCCCGAGAAGGAGAACGTCCCCCAGGGGGGGAGCCCCATCGTGCTGCGGCGCTGCTCCCTCACCTGCTCCATGGGCGAGGAGGAGGAGGATGACGGCTTCCTGGAGATCCTGGATGAGGAGGAGATGAAGGTTGGGAGGGGGTGAGGACGGGGGGGGGCAGCCGGCTTGGTCCCATCCGGGCTGGTGCTTCCCGTTGTGCCGGCAGAGCGGAGCCGCGGTGCCGGCGGGGATGGAGACGCTGCTGACGGCGCCGCTGGTGAGGAGCCAGGAGCCGGAGCCGGAGCCGGTACGGGGGCAGCGGGGCAGGAGCCTGGGCCCTGAACCCTTGTGGGGCTGGGGGGGGTGGCAGAGCCAGGGCAGCTCCGTGGGGGGTCCCCAGTGTCCCATGGAGCTGTTCCCAGTACCCCAATGAGCTCCATCACTGTTCCCAATATCCCATGGAGCTGTTCCCAGTATCCCAATGAGCTCCATCACTGTTCCCAATATCCCATGGAGCTGTTCCCAGTATCCCAATGAGCTCCATCACTGTTCCCAGTATCCCATGGAGCTGTTCCCAGTACCCCAATGAGCTCCATCACTGTTCCCAATATCCCATGGAGCTGTTCCCAGTATCCCAATGAGCTCTATCACTGTTCCCAGTATCCCATGGAGCTGTTCCCAGTATCCCATGGAGCTGTTCCCAGTACCCCAATGAGCTCCCTCACTGTTCCCAGTGTCCCATGGAGCTGTTCCCAGTGTCCCATGGAGCTGTTCCCAGTATCCCAATGAGCTCCATCACTGTTCCCACTATGCCATGGAGCTGTTCCCAGTACCCCAATGAGCTCCCTCACTGTTCCCAGTGTCCCATGGAGCTGTTCCCAGTATCCCATGGAGCTCCATCACTGTTCCCAGTATCCCTTAGAGCTCCATCACTGTTCCCAGTACCCCAATGAGCTCCATCACTGTTCCCAGTATCCCATGGAGCTGTTCCCAATATCCCAATGAGCTCCATCACTGTTCCAAATATCCCATGGAGCTGTTCCCAGTATCCCATGGAGCTCCATCACTGTTCCCAGCATCCCATGGAGCTCCATCACTGTTCCCAGTATCCCATGGAGCTCCATCACTGTTCCCAGTATCCCATGGAGCTCCATCACTGTTCCCAGTACCCCAATGAGCTCCATCACTGTTCCCAGTATGCCATGGAGCTGTTCCCAGTATCCCAATGAGCTCCATCACTGTTCCCAGTATCCCAATGAGCTCCATCACTGTTCCCAGTATGCCATGGAGCTGTTCCCAGTATCCCAATGAGCTCCATCACTGTTCCCAGTATCCCAATGAGCTCCATCACTGTTCCCAGTATGCCATGGAGCTGTTCCCAGTATCCCAATGAGCTCCATCACTGTTCCCAGTATGCCATGGAGCTGTTCCCAGTACCCCAATGAGCTCCATCACTGTTCCCAGTATGCCATGAGCTCCATCACTGTTCCCAGT
>NW_026638724.1:0-4107 GCF_028554395.1 Pezoporus wallicus | reverse complement strand
CAACATTAGAGAAATCAGGAAGAGGACAGATAGACAGTTACGGACATAAAACTCTTTGTACCAAAACCAACTAACCCTAACCTAAGGCAAGCATTTTCTTCTAGCCCTTCATTTAAAAGTTTTACAATTTATAGCCTGTGTTTCTCAGGGGAGGTCTAGCTCTGCTCTGATTTCACATTTCGCAGCAGCACATACGTAATCCTGCCGCAGCACAGAGCGCATGATCTAGCTGACACCAGGAAATCCACTTTTTGCAAATTGGAAATACGCTGTAACTGAGCTGCAACCAGAATTCACTTCTACTGAAACAGGCCATACAAATATGTTTTCAAAAATGACAGACTGGAGTGATAGTCATCACAAGTTGTCAGTCCCATCCTACATCTGATAACCTTGTGGGGTTTTTTTCCTCCTCCAAGACAAAACCACAAAAAACCCTAAACTCCCAAACCACAACCACCAAAACACCCCTAAAAAACCCCAAACCAGTACACTATGGTTTGAAAGACAACTCAATTTTTCAAACTGGAATTTAAAAGTTAAGGTTAGGTTTTTGATAGGCATGTATAATTGCCATTAATGTCAAGATTGGAAAATGCAATATGACAACCATTTCATTGATATACTGCCTTCAAGTACCCAGAGAAATGCATGCTTAAATGTCCCCATATGATAGGAACAAGTCACCAACTTCATAAAGAAACCCTCCCAGTTTACATAAACTTGCATCTTTAATGATCTTTTGAATTTTTTGAGATCTTAAATCCAAAGTAAAATAACACATGTACCTAATCTGACTTCAAGGCAGAACTGCTCCAATAAAAGAATTCAGAAGAGGATATAGTGTGCTATGTATCTAGATGCGGACAGAGAGGAATCAAATCTGTTTGATAGTAACCATTAAATAAAAAAACCTAATTCACGCCATGGAATTCATTAAGTCAGTTTAATAATTTCACAGAAATACTGAATTCTACAGTACTTACGAAAAAAAAAACAAACAACATAATAAAAATTGTTTATTCCTTTTTTAAAAACTATACAAAAGGTTCATGTCCATGTTTAGTATCATGCATTTCTATAGCTTCATAACATAAACATATATTGCTGTAGATGATATACATCTGCAAAAGGACTCTTGCTTTACATTTGTATTCTTAAATGTACTGCAGCTTTCTTTTGAAAATTTGTATGAGAAGTAATCTTACAACTTACACAACTTTTAAAATATGTCTATCTGATCCATTCTCATCTTATGGAGTCTTGTCTTTGCTGAGTTTCATCTTGGGAGACAGCTTTTCTAAACTTCCCACTAGCTTTCTAATAATGACATAGTTATTTTTTCACAGGGTTTAGGTAGGAAAAAGTTCTCCTTGGTGGATTCAGAAGCATATATATACACATACATGACAAAGGAGCACCAATAATATCAGAAAAGAAACCTAGCATTTTAGAGCAGCTTGAGCCATGCAACTTTATTGGTTTATATTGTAACCCAAAACTACATTGTAAGCAGGTGGAAGTACAGTTTTCAAAGCTATATATTCCTCTTTTAAACCAAACCACAGAAACACCTGTGCTAAACAACTTTCAATTTCTCATTGTGAAAATACCTTCTAAAATTATCTTATTTCTTGGAAGGAAATACTGGTCCCAGGGTGGACTGGAGTAAAATGAACAGGAACACTGGTTCAAAGTCTCTTCAAGAATTTATTTTCTTGTATTATGCCTACAAAGCACAGCTGGGCTTCTTAGACATTGATACATGTTTACTTCTGAGTGTACACTACACATCTTAAAAATGACTAAAATCTCAGAAAAGAAACTTCTTTTTCTAGTGATCATCTAATCATTTGTAGAGTTTGAAACCCAGCTTATTTACAGCAATAAAATGAAAAGTTAGTTTATAAGCTGTTCCACGGCATAAATGACCAGCCCACCAGGAAGCCACATCTGTAAAATACAGAGATGAAACCACCAAAAATGCAGTTTAAAGAAGCATCAAAAGCATGCATTCAGTGCTCTTCTCAAAACAGGTTTTTTATTTTAGTGGCTCATTTAAGCTTCTGTTTTCTCATTAGGTAAAATTAGACTCTGTATCATTTGAGATCTTAAGCCCTAATAAGGAAAATTATTCATTGTATGAATATTTGTAGTCACCAGTCAAAAGAGTGTGTCTGCTTACAGAATAGATGACTTTCTACCTGAAGAAAGGCTACCCAAAATGCTTAAGTATATGCTGTTCCCCAAAATTATTTTTCTGCAACTAATCTATAATACAGCTGCATACCAAGACCTAAAACAAATATTTCTATATGACTAATAAACTCAGACCACTACTATGCTCTGAGATTACATTATTCCCTTTACAAAGGGTTCTAGTATACCAGAGATGGCATAGAGACAATGAACGGAAAGTTGGCTTTGTACCATCTCAAAATAAAGAAATTACGGGAACATTCATTCCGGCCTTATTTAGCTAAAGCAACCTTATTCTGTCTGTGACCTCATTATGAATATGGCTGAGCTTCTAGTCTGCCATATGTTATCCTTACTGCTTTTGCAGAAAGTTACTTTTCATTTTATATAAGAAGTGAGATGAATTGAATTTGAATACTCATTTCCTGACCTGTCCCTTCCCTTCCCCTGCTACTTCCAGCTAAAATCCATAGTCTGATTTTCACTGCTTTCCTTAGTACTCATTCCCTAGCCTGGCATCCACAGACCTGTCACCTATTTGTTTAGGCAGGTGGTAGCACATACTGTACTAGACCACAAGCTATAAATGTACAAGTTGACCAATAAATGTACAACAAATGACCAATACAGACTTGGAAATAGTAAGATGCTCAGTCTACCCACCTTTCCCCATGTGGGGCTGCTAATTCACCAACCTGCTAATTTCACTAAACCAGCATCTTTGTAATCTTTAATCCTGACAAGTTTAACAGCAAGACAGAGATAGACTTCACTAAGGATATTTATCACCAGTGAAATCATGCAAACCTTGTTCTTCAGAATAAATCTAAGAATTTTTGTAAACAATCTTTCTCTATACAACATAACACCTCTATGACAAAAAAAACTACAAATATGCTACTCTGGACAAAAAAAAAAATTCAGCGCAAGTAAACATAAAAAAATTATCCCTAACAACAACATGGGGAACAAATGGTGTTATTTTTTCCTGCTACAGTAGTAGTATTAGTAGTAAACATCTCTGTCTCTAAAGTGCAAAGAAATCTTATCCAAATTAAAGATCCCAATACTAAGAATGTATAAAAGCAACAAACTTGAAATTTTCAGGATTTAAAATTTGTAACAAGGAATGAACAGGCATTTCACAGAATGTCAATTCTTAGAACTGCTTCAAAGAGAGAAAAGAGGGTGAAAGAAAGAGCAGCAAATGTTAATCCAAAAGACTTCAATGTGACAAGAACAAATGCCTGTCCTAGAGCCAGAGTTCATGATTATGCCTTCTGTTTTAAGCTAACACTTTCTAAGCAACTTGAGCAGAAAGATGTCCATTCTTCTCCCACATTCTCCAATAGGAGAAAGAGCACTTTGAAATCCCTTATTACATTTCAGTTTTAAGAATCAGTGGTATTTCTGTAGACCTAAATGAAAAACAAACAACACCTCCCCCCCAAAAAAAACATCCTTAAGTTGTGTTACATGGGTCATCATGATTCACAAATGTTCCTGTTAGCAGTTCCCTGAGAAGCCTGCCAGGTTAATAATTAGATCACAGTTGTTTTCAGTGGCATTTGAGAACGGTAAACATGAATCTGGCAAGCTTCTTAAGATCTCAAAGACCTCATCTGTTAAAGGGTGCTTGGGTGACAACCTTTACCTGAAATCTCAGGTATGAGATGCACAATGCAAATTGTTCCCTTCTGGGTAGCAGTGATCTATGCAAACAGATACTGCTGATCAGAAAACAATCTCTAGGCACTCGTCTTTATTTGATCTTGTGCCTTAAAGAACATTTCAACATTTATTTTAATAAATGTATTTTTGTAAATAATTTAGCACTTCTTAGTTACCTGTTTCCGAACATACGCAATTTAAATTACTGGAACTGCTTATCTTGTAGAGAATCCATAA
>NW_026638723.1:0-4182 GCF_028554395.1 Pezoporus wallicus | reverse complement strand
CCAATGTCCATGGGGGTGACCCCAATGTCCATGGGGGGCCCCCAGTGCCCTTGGCACCCATTGGCCCCACTGTGCCCCCCCCCAGGAGTGCCCATCCCCCCCCCGGGACACGGTGCTGGGGGCCCTGCGGGACCCCTCGCGGCCGGGCCCCCCCCTGAGCCCCCCCCGCCTGCACATGGCCCTCGTGGACCTCTTCATCGGCGGCACCGAGACCACGGCGGCCGCCCTGGCCTGGGCCATCGCCTTCCTGCTGCACCGGCCCGAGGTACCGCGGCGACCGGGGCCATCCGGGGCCATCCGGGGCCATCCGGGGCCATCTGTGTCCATCCGTGTCCATCTGTGTCCATCTGTGTCCATCCGTGTCCATCTGTGTCCATCCATGTCCCATCCGTGTCCATCCGTGTCCATCTGTGTCCATCCGTGTCCATCTGTGTCCATCCGTGTCCATCTGTGTCCATCTGTGTCCATCCATGTCCCATCCGCGTCCATCCGTGTCCATCCGTGTCCATCTGTGTCCATCTGTGTCCATCCACGTCCATCCGTGTCCATCCGTGTCCATCCGTGTCCATCCGTGTCCATCCGTGTCCATCTGTGTCCATCTGTGTCCATCCCTGTCCCATCTGCGTCCATCCGTGTCCATCTGTGTCCATCCACGTCCATCCGTGTCCATCCGTGTCCATCCGTGTCCATCTGTGTCCATCCGTGTCCATCCGTGTCCATCTGTGTCCATCCGTGTCCATCCGTGTCCATCCGTGTCCATCCGTGTCCATCTGTGTCCATCCATGTCCATCCGCGTCCATCCGTGTCCATCCGTGTCCCATCCGTGTCCATCCGCGTCCCATCCGTGTCCATCCGCGTCCATCCGCGTCCATCCGTGTCCATCCGCGTCCATCCATGTCCGTCCATGTCCATCCGTGTCCATCCGTGTCCATCCGGGGCCATCCGGGGCCATCCGTGTCCATCCGTGTCCATCCGTGTCCGTCCGTGTCCATCCATGTCCCATCCGCGTCCATCCGTGTCCGTCCGCGTCCGTCCACGTCCATCCGTGTCCGTCCGTGTCCATCCGTGTCCATCCGCGTCCATCCATGTCCGTCCGTGTCCATCCGCGTCCATCCGCGTCCATCCGTGTCCATCCGTGTCCATCCGTGTCCATCCGGGGCCATCCGTGTCCATCCGCGTCCATCCGCGTCCATCCGCGTCCATCCGCGTCCATCCATGTCCGTCCATGTCCATCCGTGTCCATCCGTGTCCATCCGGGGCCATCCGTGTCCATCCGTGTCCATCCGCGTCCGTCCGTGTCCATCCATGTCCCATCCGTGTCCATCCGTGTCCATCCACGTCCATCCGTGTCCATCAGGGTCCATTCGTGTCCATCCCTGTCCATTCACGCCCATCTTTGTCCATGTCCATCCATGTCCATCCATGTCCATGCCCCATCCATTTCCATGCCCCATCCGTGTCCATGCCCCATCCGTGTCCATGTCCATCCATGTCCATGCCCCATCCGTGTCCATGCCCCATCCGTGTCCATGTCCATCCGTGTCCATGCCCCATCCGTGTCCATGCCCATCCGTGTCCATGCCCCATCCATGTCCATGCCCCATCCATTTCCATGCCCCATCCGTGTCCATGTCCATCCATGTCCATGCCCCATCCATGTCCATGCCCCATCCATGTCCATGCCCCATCCGTGTCCATGCCCCATCCATGTCCATGTCCCATCCATGTCCATGCCCCATCCGTGTCCATGCCCCATCCATGTCCATGCCCCATCCGTGTCCATGCCCCATCCATTTCCATGCCCCATCCGTGTCCATGCCCCATCCATTTCCATGCCCCATCCGTGTCCATGCCCCATCCATGTCCATGCCCCATCCATGTCCATGCCCCATCCGTGTCCATGCCCCATCCATGTCCATGTCCCATCCATGTCCATGCCCCATCCGTGTCCATGTCCATCCGTGTCCATGCCCCATCCATGTCCATGTCCCATCCATGTCCATGTCCATCCATGTCCATGCCCCATCCATGTCCATGTCCCATCCATGTCCATGTCCATCCATGTCCATGCCCCATCCGTGTCCATGCCACATCCATGTCCATGTCCCATCCGTGTGACTCATGTGTGAGACGCATGTGGCGCGTGTGTGATAGAGGGGATGGGTGTGATGTGACATGTGATGTGTTTGACACGCATGACATAACGTAACACATAACACATATGTAACACACATGAAACACATATATGTAGCACACGTGTAACTACACCTGTATCACACGTGTAACACATATGCATCGCGTAACACACACGTAACACATGTAACACATGCGTAACACATATGTACCATGTACACATCATGTACGTAACACACATGCATCACACGTGTAACACCAGTATCACACCTGTACCATGCATGTAATGTGCATGTATCACATGTGTAACACATGTAGCACACCTGTCTCACATGTGCATCACACATGTACCACATATGTAACACACATGTAACACATATGTACTATGTAGCACACCTGTATCACACATGTACCACATAACACACATGTATCAGATGTGTAACACATGCAGCACACCTCACACGTGCATCACACATGTACCACGTATGTAACGCGCATGTATCACACATGTAACATATATGTAACACATGTGCGTCACACATGTAACACATATGTACCATGTATGTAACAGTACCACGTAACACACATGTATCACATGTGTAACACATGTAGCACACCTGTATCACACATGTCCCACGTACATAATGCGCATGTATCACACGTGTAACACATATACTAGCACACCTGTATCACACATGTCCCACGTATGTAGCTCGCATGTATCACACATGTATCACCCATGTATCACACCTGTAACACACATGTATCACCCATGTATCACACCTGTAGCACATGTGTAACACACCTGTATCACAAATGTAACACATGTATCACACATGTAACACACCCGTATCACACGTAACACACATGTATCACCCCTGTATCACACGTGTAACACACGTGCATCGCACACATGTATCACATTTGAATCACACATGTAACACATGTATCACACCTGTAACACACGTGCATCACACAATGTATCACATGTGCATCACACATGTATCACACATGTAACACACGTGCATCACACAATGTATCAAATGTGCATCACACATGTATCACACATGTAACACCCCTGTATCACACATGTAACACACGTGCATCACACAATGTATCACATGTGCATCACACATGTATCACCCCTGTATCACACATGTATCACCCCTGTATCACACGTGTAACACACGTGCATCACACATGTAACACACCTGTATCACCCCTGTATCACACATGTAACACACGTGCATCACACATGTAACACACATGCATCACCCCTGTATCACACGTGTAACACACATGTATCACACATGTAACACACGTGCATCACACATGTAACACACATGTAACACACATGCATCACCCCTGTATCACACGTGTAACACACCTGTATCACACATGTAACACACATGTAACACACACGTATCACCCCTGTATCACCCCTGTATCACCCCTGTATCACACATGTAACACACATGTAACACATGTAACACCCCTGTATCACACGTGTAACACACCTGTATCACACATGTAACACACATGTATCACACACGTATCACCCCTGTATCACACGTGTAACACACCTGTATCACACATGTAACACACATGCATCACCCCTGTATCACACGTGTAACACACACGTATCACCCCTGTATCACACGTGTAACACACCTGTATCACACATGTAACACACATGTATCACCCCTGTATCACACGTGTAACACACGTGCATCACCCCCACACCTGTCCCACGTGCACCCCACGTGTTCCCCCCCCCCGTGTCGCAGCTCCAGGACCAGCTCCGCCCGAGCTCCGCCGGGAGCTGCCCCGGGGGCTCTGCCCCGAGCCTCGGACGCGCGGCGCCTTCCCTGCTCCACGCCACGGTCACCGAGACCCTGCGCCTGCGGCCCCCGGCCCCACTGGCGCTGCCCCACAGCGCCCGGCGCCGCACCAGGTACCGGCGAGCTCCGCAGCGCCCCCTGCCCGCGCTCCCCGGCCCTGCACCCTATGGGGGGCTCTCAGCAGCGCCCCCTGCCCGCGCTCCCCGGC
>NW_026638722.1:0-4191 GCF_028554395.1 Pezoporus wallicus | reverse complement strand
GTATGGGATGTGGGATATGGGATATGGGATATGGGATATGGGATATGGGGTATGGGATGTGGGATATGGGGTATGGGGAAGGGAGTATGGGGTATGGGATATGGGCTATGGGGTATGGGGAATGGGATATGGGGTGTGGGATATGGGGTATGGGATATGGGGTATGGGATATGGGGTGTGGGGTATGTGGTATGGGATATGGGGTGTGGGGTGTGGGATATGGGGTGTGGGATATGGGGTATGGGATATGGGGTATGGGATATGGGGTATGGGATATGGGATATGGGATATGGGATATGGGATAAGGGGTGTGGGATGTGGGGTGTGGGATATGGGATATGGGATATGGGATATGGGATATGGGGTGTGGGATATGGGATATGGGATATGGGATATGGGATAAGGGGTGTGGGATGTGGGGTGTGGGATATGGGATATGGGATATGGGATATGGGATATGGGATATGTGTGGGATATGGGATTTGGGATATGGGATTTGGGATATGGGTTATGGGGTGTGGGATATGGGATATGGGATATGGGATATGGGGTGTGGGATATGGGGTATGGGATATGGGATATGGGGTATGGGATATGGGATATGGGGTATGGGATATGGGGTGTGGGATATGGGATATGGGATATGGGATATGGGATATGGGATATGGGGTATGGGATATGGGATATGGGATATGGGATATGGGATAAGGGGTGTGGGATGTGGGGTGTGGGATATGGGATATGGGATATGGGATATGGGATATGGGATATGGGGTGTGGGATATGGGATATGGGATATGGGATATGGGATATGGGGTGTGGGATATGGGGTAAGGGATATGGGATATGGGATATGGGGTGGGATGGGATATGGGGTGGGATGGGATATGGGGTAGGATGGGATATGGGGTAGGATGGGATATGGGGTGGGATGGGATATGGGGTGGGATGGGATATGGGGTGGGATGGGATATGGGGTAGGATGGGATATGGGATATGGGATATGGGATATGGGATAAGGGGTGTGGGATGTGGGGTGTGGGATATGGGGTGTGGGGTATGGGATATGGGATATGGGATATGGGATGTGGGATGTGGGGTATGGGATATGGGATATGGGGTGTGGGGTGTGGGGTGTGGGATATGGGGTATGGGATATGGGATATGGGGTATGGGATATGGGATATGGGGTATGGGATATGGGGTGTGGGATATGGGATATGGGATATGGGATATGGGATATGGGGTATGGGATATGGGATATGGGATATGGGATATGGGATATGGGATAAGGGGTGTGGGATGTGGGGTGTGGGATATGGGATATGGGATATGGGATATGGGATATGGGATATGGGGTGTGGGATATGGGATATGGGATATGGGATATGGGATATGGGATATGGGGTGTGGGATATGGGATATGGGATATGGGATATGGGGTGTGGGATATGGGGTATGGGATATGGGATATGGGGTATGGGATATGGGGTGTGGGATATGGGATATGGGATATGGGGTGTGGGGTGTGGGGGTGCCCTGCTCTGTCCTCGTGTCCCTCCCTCCTCCCCATGCCCCACAGCCCCCCCCAATGTCCCCCATCCCCTACCCCAGACCCCATCCCCATTCCCACCTCCGGGCCATGATGTGGGGCGCATCCAGCACTGCACATCCCCATACCCCACATCCCCATACCCCACATCCCCATACCCCACATCTCCATACCCCACATCTCCATACCCCACATCTCCCCACATCTCCCCACACCTCCCCACACCTCCCCACCTGCCGGCCATGATGCGCGTGGCCTCCCTCAGGTAGCACTGCACATCCCCATACCCCACATCTCCATACCCCACATCCCCATACCCCACATCTCCATACCCCACATCTCCATACCCCACATCTCCATACCCCACATCTCCCCACATCTCCATACCCCACATCTCCATACCCCACATCTCCATACCCCACATCTCCATACCCCACATCTCCATACCCCACATCTCCCCACATCTCCCCACATCTCCCCCCATCTCCCCACCTGCCGGCCATGATGCGCGTGGCCTCCCTCAGGTAGCACTGCACATCCCCATACCCCACATCTCCATACCCCACATCCCCATACCCCACATCCCCATACCCCACATCTCCATACCCCACATCTCCATACCCCACATCCCCATACCCCACATCTCCATACCCCACATCCCCATACCCCACATCTCCATACCCCACATCTCCATACCCCACATCCCCATACCCCACATCTCCATACCCCACATCTCCCCACATCTCCCCCCATCTCCCCCCATCTCCCCACATCTCCCCACACCTCCCCACCCCTCCCCACCTGCCGTGCCATGATGCGCGTGGCCTCCCTCAGGTAGCACTGCACATCCCCATACCCCACATCTCCATACCCCACATCCCCATACCCCACATCTCCATACCCCACATCTCCCCCCATCTCCCCACATCTCCCCACATCTCCCCACATCTCCCCACCTGCCGGCCATGATGCGCGTGGCCTCCCTCAGGTAGCACTGCACGTTCTCCATCTGGAAGGGGTCGGCGTCGCAGATCTTGTCGTCGGTGCGGCCGTAGTTGGCGCTCGCCACCAGGACGACGTCGCTGCCCGGGCAGCGCAGCTCCAGCGGGTACCCCTCGCACGCCAGCTCCCGGCGAGCCAGCCCGAACGGGAGACCGGCCCGAGCCAGGCCTGGGGGGGAACGGGAGATAATGGGGATAACGGGATGGGGATAACGGGGATAATGGGGATAACGGGATGGGGATAACGGGGATAATGGGGATAACGGGATGGGGATAATGGGATGGGGATAACGGGGATAATGGGGATAACGGGATGGGGATAATGGGAGATAATGGGGATAACGGGATGGGGATAACGGGATGGGGATAACGGGATGGGGATAACGGGATGGGGATAATGGGAGATAATGGGGATAACGGGATGGGGATAACGGGAGAAAATGGGGATAACGGGATGGGGATAACGGGATGGGGATAACGGGGATAACGGGATGGGGATAACGGGAGATAATGGGGATAACGGGATGGGGATAATGGGGATAACGGGATGGGGATAACGGGGATAACGGGATGGGGATAACGGGAGATAATGGGGATAACGGGATGGGGATAATGGGGATAACGGGATGGGGATAACGGGGATAACGGGATGGGGATAACGGGAGATAATGGGGATAACAGGATGGGGATAACGGGATGGGGATAACGGGATGGGGATAATGGGGATAACGGGATGGGGATAACGGGAGATAATGGGGATAACGGGATGGGGATAACGGGGATAACGGGATGGGGATAACGGGATGGGGATAACGGGAGATAATGGGGATAACGGGATGGGGATAATGGGGATAACGGGAGATAATGGGGATAACGGGATGGGGATAACGGGGATAACGGGATGGGGATAACGGGGATAACGGGATGGGGATAACGGGATGGGGATAACAGGATGGGGATAACGGGATGGGGATAACGGGAGATAATGGGGATAACGGGATGGGGATAACGGGAGATAATGGGGATAACGGGATGGGGATAACGGGAGATAATGGGGATAACGGGATGGGGATAACGGGATGGGGATAACGGGATGGGGATAACGGGAGATAATGGGGATAACGGGATGGGGATAACGGGAGATAATGGGGATAACGGGATGGGGATAACGGGAGATAATGGGGATAACGGGATGGGGATAACGGGAGATAATGGGGATAACGGGATGGGGATAATGGGAGATAATGGGGATAACGGGATGGGGATAATGGGGATAACGGGATGGGGGTAACGGGATGGGGATAAGGGGATAATGGGAGATAATGGGATGGGGATGGGGATAATGGGGATGGGGATAACGGGATGGGGATGGGGATAATGGGGTGGGGATAACAGGATGGGGATGGGGATAATGGGAGGGAATGGGATGGGGATGGGGATGGGGATGGGGATGGGGATAACGTGAGGGGGATGGGGATAACAGGAGATAATGGGATGGGGATAACGGGATGGGGATAAATGGATGGGGATGGGGATAACAGGATGGGGATAAAAGGAGATAATGGGATGGGGATAACAGGATGGGGATGGGGATAACAGGATGGGGGGGATAACAGGGGATAACAGGATGGGGATAAC
>NW_026638721.1:0-41480 GCF_028554395.1 Pezoporus wallicus | reverse complement strand
TGAAATCCTTCAGTGCACTTGTCTTAACCAAGAGTAAAGGCTAAATAAACACATCTAAACAACTGAAAAGCGTGTCAACATCCAATTGCAAAAGAAAATGCAGTGAATGTGAAATTATACCTGTTATTTCATAAATTTCCAGCAACCAGCACAGCTTTAAACATGTTAAAACAAATGTTTCTGCACGTATCTTGAAGACTCTTGGACATGCAGCGCAGGAGACCAGCAGCCCCAGCACTGCCAGCCAAGCAGCATCGGGGCAGACTCTGGAACCTCAGGCACAGGAGTCCAGCAGCCCCAGCAGCAGCAGACAGGTGCCATCAGCACCATGCCACAGTTGCCCAGCGTGTGAGGGCAGCAGCTGCTCCAGCCACCCTGGAGTGGTGCCAAGGCTGTCCCAAAGCTCCCCATCATGTGAGACCCAGAGGTGCAGCAGCAGCACCAGGCAGCAGCCATCGGCGGCATCCTGTGGCTCTGCACCACTGCAAAGAAGCAGAAGCAACAGACCCGGTGGGCCTGTGCGGGTGCGAGACTGCTCCCGCGTGCAGCGTCGGGCCCAAATTCCCTATGCACGGCCCAGAAGATGCTCCCAGGCCACCCGCACACCAACAGCATGAGCTGGGAGGAGCCCTCGCTGACAGGCTGCGTCCAGGCTGTCCCAGGGCTCACCAGCGCGTGCGAGCCACAGCCGCAGCACCACCAGACAGCGGCCATCAGCATCATCCCGTGGCTCCAGAGCATGACAAAGAGAAAGCGCCTCAAGGTCCACCGGGCCCGTGCGGGTGCGAGAACGTTCCCGCTCGCAACGCCTGGCCCAAACTCCCAACTCGCGGCGCAAAAGAGGCCGTTAGAGCACCCACACGCCAGCACCACGTGCAAAGAGGAGCACACGCGGATAGGCTGCGTTGCGGCTATCCCAGCACTCCCCAGCACGTGCTAGCAGCTGCTGCAGCAGTGACAGTCAGGAGTCGTCAGGGAGCAGCAGCTCCAGCACTGACCACCAGGAGGCTTTACAGCCATGCCACAGTTCCCTGGCACCAGACACTGGCACTGCAACAATCGGGCCATGCCACGGCTCCCCAGCGTGCTCCCAGTTGAACTGTCACACCCAAACTGCCTACACGTGGCCCAGAAGACAGCAGGAGAGAAGCCAAGGGCCAGCGCCACGTGGTGAAAGGAGCACCCACAGCCAGGCAATGAGGGGTTTTCCCAGTGCTCGCCAATACCTGAGAACAGGAGCCCCAGTACTAGCAGGAATCAGCCATGGGAAGCATCCTCGGACTCTGCAGCATTGGAAAGCGGCAGCAGCTCCATCCCCGCTAGCCCCACGTGGGTGCGAGACATCTCCCACTTGCAACATCGGGCCCAAGCTCCCAGTGTCCGGCCTGGACACCTCAGTGGGACCAACCATGTTTCATCTCTGAGCGACCACTGCGATCCCCCTCTATCGGCACAATAAAAGTGGCCCTTCATCTCTGGACTGGGAGATTCCAGGCTCCTTGGTTGGCTTCCTCCTCCTCTGCCTTTCTCAAGGGGCAGCATCAGTGGTGGACTTCGCAGTCCTAGGGTAAAGGTTGGACTTGATGATCTTAAAGGTCTAGTTGATTCTAGTGATTCTAGTTGATTCTGTGATTCTATGTACTGTTGGCAGTCATGGGTGCTCAGATCCCACCACATCTAGGTGCTACTGCACCTCACTTTCATCATCATAACACTAGTTCCCATAGAGAATCAAACTGAGCACTTCAGAAAGGCACATTTCTCAAATTAGCCATTAAAATTGGCTTTTATCATATTATTGATGCCATCTTAGCCATTCAAGGAAGAGATCTTTTACTCTTCAATTTTTGTCTCAAAAATTCTATTAGCAATGAAAACACATAGTTTTATTAACTCATTGGGTAACAAGGCAGGGAACAGTCACATCATTCCTCTCCCCAGAAATTAGCAATGGAGAAAAGTCAGAGCTCTGATGGTTTCTTGGCTTCATTGGGAAATGGTACAGATACCTCTTGCAGTACAGCTTCCTCAGGTAATCCTATATATAAATACAGCATACTTTTTTTCTCCATAAATTCTGTCCAGTCCTGCTGAAGAGGCTGGATAGAGTAAAAGAGGAGAAATAGCCAAAATTTAGATCGGAAAGAGAGGTAATTTCCAATTATAAGTTTGTAAGTCTGATTGCTCCACGTATAGTAATTCTTCTAATATGTGTCATTGCAACTTCAAATTTATGAGACTTTCACCATATTCTGTAGGAAATACCTTCACAGTTCAATGGATCTTACTGACAAGGCTCCTCGTCAGCCTAAATGCTCCCATCCTCGTCCCGTAACTCTTAGTTATAGCCTATATTCTAGCCTCAAACTAATTCTACTCCCACATGGTGTTGATATCCTTGTAACATTTCAAGCCTCCACTAGCCTCTGGCACAGGAAGACATTAGAAAAATATTAGAAAAATATACTAGACTAAATTAAAATTGGTGCTCGACAGGACCTGCGTAGGGGCCGGCAGCTCAGCTGACGCGAGCAGCTGACTCACAGGGGGCGGAGCCAGGAGGGGCGGCACCAGCCCTGACTGGGTAAAAACGTGCCCCAGGGAGCGCGAGCGATGGGGCAGCGCGGCGAGCAGAGCGGGTCGAGGCAGTTTGTGAGGGCAGGCGCGCGGGATGCTGAGCCCTCGTCGTACGAGCAGGGCCCGGTCCGGGAGCTCTGCTCTGGCTGCCCCGGCGGTGGCCAGCGTAGGCACCCAGAGAGAGCCGATGAGAGGGGAGGCTGCAGTGCGGAGCTCGGGGTGTAGAGACTGCCTGCACCGGTCTTGTGAGGGAAAGGTGCACAATGGGCAGGGCTGCACTCGGTGCTCCCTGGTGGAGGACCTGCACAAAAAAAAAAAAGGATGAAAAGGGACAATAAAAGCAAGGGGCTTCCTCCTAAATCTGTTGTCCCAACCCAGAACCACTTTGCTGTCCTGCAGGAGGTGAATGAGGAAACGCACTAGCACCAGAAACAGCCGGCTGATGTGTTGGTAAAGGAGATCTCTACTGGTGGTGCCAGGAAAAAGCGGTGGGTCATAGTAGTAGGGGACTACTTTGAAAGGGACAGAAGCACTCGTCTGTCGGCCTGACCCGGTCTCACAGGAGCTCTGTCGCCTACCAGGGGCACGGATCAGGGATGTTGCAGAGAGGCTGCCTGCTCTAGTAAGTCCCGTGGACTATTACCCCCTTCTAGTAATACATATGGGTCCTAGGGATATAGACAGTAGTAGCCTGGGGAACATAAAGAAAGGCTACAGAGCCCTGGGAGAGGTGGTTAGGGGCTCTAGAGCTCAGATAGTCTTTTCGTCAATTCTCCAGGATACAGGGGAGGACCTAAAAAAAGCTAGGAGGATTAGCCAGGTTAATAACTGGTTAAAAGGGTGGTGTCATAGTCAGGGGTTCGGGTGTCTTGAACACAGGACCCAAGTTTGTAGGCCAGGTCTGCTGGGGGCTGGTGGAGCTGGTCTGATGATAAAGAAGGGGAAGAGCAGTTTTGGTAGGAGGCTTGCCAGACTGGTCAAGGAGGCTTTAAACTAGATGCGTTGGGGGAGGGGGGCATCATTCCATCCCAACACACCCAGTCAGTTGCCAGCACCTATAATAAATGCTCGGAGCAATGAAGATACATACCAGCTGCTCCAGCCAATGAGCCGGCTTCATTTGGAGCTTGGCTAAGATGCCTCTATACAAACACCCATAGCATGAGGAAGAAACAAGAGGAAGTAGAGATGTGTGCACATCTATGGGGGTTTGATATAACAGGCATCTCAGAAACATGGTGGGATGGCTCCTATGACTTGAGTGTTGGAATGGAAAGTTACAGGCTCTTTAGAAAAGACAGGCCTGGCAGGCGGGGAGGGGGAGTTGCCCTTTATGTTAGGGATAGGCTGGAGAGTATGGAACTGTGTCTGGGGACAGGTGAGCAGTTAACAGAGAGTTTGTGGGTCACGGTTAAAGGGAAAACATCTACGGGAGACATTGCTGTGGGGATCTGTTACAGACTGCCAGATCAAGGAGAAGCTGCAGATGAAGCACTCTATAGACAGGTAGGAAAAGCCTCACGCTCACAGGCCCTTGTTCTCATGGGTGGCTTCAACCACCCTGACATCTGTTGGAATGATGGTACGGCCCAGCACAACCAATCCAGGAGCTTCCCCGATTGTGTGGAAGACAACTTCCGTCTGCAAGTAATAGAGGAGCTGAGAAGGAGAAGTGCCATGCTTGACCTCATGCTCACCAACAGGGAAGGGCTCGTTGGAAATGTGATGCTCCAGGGCAGCCTTGGATGCAGTGATCACGAGATGGTCGAGTTCGAGATCCTCAGGACAGTGAGAAGAGCGTACAGCAAGCTCATTGGCCTGGACTTCAAAAGAGCAGACTTTGGCCTCTTCAGGAACCTGCTTAGTAAGGTTCCATGGGATATAGCCCTAGAGGGCAGGGGGGCCCAAGACTCTTGGCTGGTATTCAAGGATCACCTGCTACAAGCTCAGGAGTGTTGCATCCCCACCCGAAGGAAGTGCAGCAGGAGGGCCAGGAGACCTCCTTGGATGGATAAGGAGCTGCTGAGGAAAATTCAAATGAAAAAAGAGGCTTATAAAAAGTGGAAGCAAGGACAGGTGGCCTGGGAAGAGTACAGGGATGTTTTCCGGGAAGCTAGGGACCAGGTTAGGAAAGCTAAAGCCCAGTTAGAATTGAACTTGGCTAGGATAACAGGGAGGGATTCTACAGGTACATAGCAAATAAAAAACAGACTAGGGACAATGTAGGCCCCCTCAGGAAGCTCTCGGGAGAACTGGCTACCCTGGATTTGGAGAAGACTGAGGTTCTGAATGACTTCTTTGCCTCTGTCTTCACTGGCAAAAGTTCTGACCGCACCACCCAAGCCTTGGAAGGCAGATGCAGAGACTGTGGGAACGAAGACCTTGCGCCCACTGTAGGAGAGGATCTGGTTCGAGACCATCTTAAAAATCTGAATGTGCACAAGTCCATGGGACCTGTTGAAATCCATCAGTAGGTCCTGCAGGAGCTGGCAAATGAAGTTGCTAAGCCACTGTCCATCATATTTGAAAAATCATGGCAGTCAGATGAAGTTCCCGATGACTGGAAAAAGGGAAATAAACCCTCCATTTTCAAGAAGGGGAAAGCGGATGACCCGGGGCATTACAAACCAGTCAGTCTCACCTCTGTGCCTGGCAAAATCTTGGAGCACATTCTCCTGGATGGCATGCTAAGGCACATGAAAAACAACAAGGTGCTTGGGGACAGCCAGCATGGCTTCACTAAGGGGAAATCCTGCCTGACCAATTTGGTGGCCTTCTATGATGGGGCTACAGGACTGAAGGACAAAGGTAGAGCAGTTGATGTAATCTACCTGAACTTGTGTAAAGCGTTCGACACTGTCCCGCACGACATCCTTGTCTCTAAATTGGAGAGACATCAATTTGATGGATGGACCACTCGGTGGATAAAGAACTAGCTGGCTGGCTGCACACAAAGAGTTGTGGTCAATGGCTCAATGTCTGGCTGGAGACCAGTAACGAGTGGTGTCCCTCAGGGATCGGTGTTGGGAGTGGTCTTGTTTAACATCTTCGTCGCTGACATGGACAATGGGATTGAGTGCGCCCTCAGCAAGTTTGCCGATGACACCGAGCTGTGTGGTTCGGTTGATACGCTGGACGGGAGGAATGCCATCCAGAGGGACCTCGACATGCTTGTGAGGTGGGCTAATGCCAACCCCATGAAGTTTAACCATGACAACAAGTGCAAGGTCCTACACCTGGGTTGGAGCAATCCCAGACACAGCTATAGGTTGGGCAGAGAAGAGATTCAGAACAGCCCTTCAGAGACGGACTTGGAGTGCTGGTCCATGAGAAAATGAACATGAGCCGGCTTCAGTGTGCACTCGCAGCCCAGAAAGCCAACCGTATCCTGGGCTGCATCAAAAGGAACGTGACCAGCAGGTCGAAGGAGGTGATCCTGCCCCACTACTCTGCTCTCATGAGACCTCACCTGGAGTATTGTGTGCAGTTCTGGTGTCCTCAACATAAAAAGGACATGGAACTGTTGGAACAAGTCCAGAGGAGGCCACGCGGATGATCAGGGGACTGGAGCACCTCCTGTATGAAGATAGGCTGAGAAAGTTGGGGCTGTTCAGCGTGGAGAAGACAAGGCTGCATGTAGACCTCATAGCAGCCTTCCAGTATCTGAAGGGGGCTTATAGGGATGCTGGGGAGGGACTCTTCATTAGGGACTGTAGTGACAGGACAAGGCGTAACGGGTCAAATCTTAAACAGGGGAAGTTTAGATTGCTTATAAGGAGGAAATTCTTTCCTGTTAGGGTGGTGAGGCACTGGAATAGGTCGCCGAGGGAGGTTGTGAATGCTCCATCCCTGGCAGTGTTCAAGACCAGGTTGGATGAAGCCTTGGGTGAGATGGTTTAGTGTGAGGTGATCCCGGCCCGTGGCAGGGGGATTTGGAACTAGATCTTAAGATCCTTTCCAGCCCTGACTATTCTATGATTCTGTTATGTATGGTGTGTCTCCAAGTCTCTCGATTGGAGGCCAAGGTGGGCTCCTGATGGTAGTCAGTATGGCCAAGGCTAAGGTAGTGTTTCAGGGAGTCCTTATATCTCTTCTTTGGGGCACTTCTGTTGCGGCAGCCGGTGGCAAGTTCACCTAAAGCACGATCTTATGGAGGCGGTGACCCTTCATCCTGGAGACGTGCCCTGCCCAGCGCAGCTGCAGTTTCAGCAATATGGCCTCGATACTGGTGACCCCTGCCTGTTCAAGGACAGTAACATTTGACACATAGTCAGTCCAATGGATGTTTAGAATTGTATGGAGGCAGCGCTGATGAAAGCGTTCAAGGAGTCGCAGGTGATGGCGGTACATAACCCATGATTCAGACCCATATAAAAGCGTAGACAGTACAATGGCTCTATAGACACTGATCTTTGTTCTTTTCTTCAGGTGTTTATTGAACCAGACTCTTTTATGGCGTTTTCCTAAGGCTCTATATGCCTTTGCTATTCTGTTGTCTATCTCTTTGTCGATCGTGGCATCCGAGGAAATAATGCTTCCCAGGTAGCTGAACTGCTGAATTGATTTAAGCGCTGACTCGCCAATGGTAATGTGGGGATGATGATAATCTTCTTGTGGTGCAGGTTGGTAGAGAACTACTGTCTTCTTCAAGCTGACTTCCAGCCCAAAAAGCTCAGCCGCGTCCGCAAAGCAAGATGTTAAACGCCCCAGAGCTGCTTCTGTGTGGGCAACAAAGGCGGCATCGTCAGCAAAAAGCAGTTCATGGACAAGATGATTTAGGGTCTTAGTGTGGGCCTTCAGTCGCCTTAGATTGAATAGGCTACCATTAGTACGATATTGAATATAAATGCCGTTTTGTTTTGTGAGCAGAAAAGGCCTGTGGCTGATCTTGGAACGATTAGGTTGTCCCCCCAAGTTCCTCAAATGATTATTCTGTTACATGAGGATCAGTAAGGTCAAGTCAGATATGGCGATGCACTCTCTGAGCCCTTCCCAATAACCAGTGGTGTGAAACAAGGTTGCGTTCTCGCAACAACTTTATTCACAATCTTCTTCAGCATGATGCTCCAAATGGCTGCGGTAGACCTCTTACCTATAAATTATTCAGAACTATTATAGCTCAAACTGTGAGCAGATTATCTTATTTCTGTCTTCTGAAATGCTAGAAAGGATTTGGTTTTGAATGAAAAGGATGACATCCTTGTGAGGCTCTGGGAAATCAGGAATCAATTGTGACTGGCAGCCTTGCTCCTAGAGAAATGGGAAACATGGTCAAAAACATCTCTTTTAGTTAGAAATATTAGAAGACTTAATATAAAATGTTAAGCCTAGAGTTTTGTCTGTAGAATTTTGTATCAAATATAGCAATAAGCACATCAAAGTTTATGGAACTATTTGCAAAGATAACTCTATCTCAACTCCCTTACCTGAGCTGAGGTTAATTTAGCTGTGTAGGAGAAGATAAACCTCTTACTGAGATTCAACCACTTGACTTAATCTTCTATAACAAAAGCCATCAAGTAATTCAAGACTTACATACAAATAAACAGTCCTGCAATTTACAGGATTGTATCAAATCACATGGACAAACCACATCATTTAGTTTACTCTGAGCCACAGACCCTGTTGTTGAACTACCTGGGACTACACTTCCCAGGAGCACATGGGCTGAGGGTCAGAAGTTAAACCCTCTTTATCGACTCAGTGCCTTCACTAAACCAATCTGTGATTCTAAGTGCTGGTGATAGAGTCAGAGAGAAATGGGATGGCGATGCTGTTTTGCAGTGCTGATTGGATTGACTCAGAGTTGGCATTTGTCAAGCCAGCAAAGAGCAGCCTATGAACTTTAGGAAGAGTATCCAATAAAATCTGATAGCTCAAGCTGATGGTCTGTGGTTCTGTACAATGACTATCCTAACTAGTGATGGTCCTGGTCATAAAACTTGTGTTTGGATTCAGTGCCACCCTCCTTCAGAGACGCTTCATTTCTGTGTGAATCCATATCTTTGTGGCGACAGGGAACACTGGTAGAGTTATATATAGGTGTGAATTTCAATTTCTTTTTGTTCTTCAGAGTCTGAACCCATTTGAATCCAAATCTTCTAGTCATTGCCTTTGCCCTGTTTTCTATGCTTTTAGGCTGAACCAAAGTGCTGAAAACAGAAGTGCTGCTTCTAGCAAAAATTACAAGTTTTTACAAATTTGTATCTGCAAGAAGTTTTCTTCCTGTTTTGTTTAGCGCAAAGGAAGAAATTAATCCTGTGATGACATATAATTTTTCCTCATTAGCAGGAAACAATTTATATAAGCTCAAAAGCTATTTGTTTGTCTAACAGACCAGCCTAAAATTTTAGCCACCGCTGATTGTGCATTGTTGACTTGACAGCAGAAGTAACCATAACTTAGACTTAACGAATGCTTTCATGCAGTATGTGCAGTCCTCCAAGAGTCTTTATTTCATTCTATTTAATGCTGTGCTGAACAGTTGAGTTTGATAAAGGCTGAAACAGTCAGAATTATACATTCATTTGAATTATAATTTTTAAAGGGGGAAGGCAGACAGTATTGTTTTACAGAGAAAACAGCCCAGCATGTCCTGCCATACTAAAAGTGTCTTTCAGACCATCTGACACTCATCTCTGAGTTTTCTCTTCTGGTTTCCTTAGCTTAAATACTGCCTTCAAATTGCATATATTGTTTCTTGTCAGAATATCCCACAGGTATGAAAGTCAGCCGTGTCCTGTGAAGGTCATTGGAATCTTGGCAATGGGAATTCATTCCCAAATACGCAGTTTCTGTGTAGCATTGATGCTTTTCTTGGTGTCGAAGACGTAGCTTTACAAATGGACATGAGTTCAAAAGGCAGGTGCTTACTCAAAGCGGTAGGCATGTCTTTGGAAGTACAGTCTCCGTGTCTAGTGTCCAGGAACAAATTGTATTTAAATTGTTCCCCCTGTAGGTTAATAGCTTGTCTCTACAGCTCATATACAGACGAATGAGCTCCTCTCGGTACCATTTACTGTTACATGAAGGTTAATAAGAATAGAATAAACTATTTCAGTTGGAAGGGACTTACAATGATCATCTAGTCCAACTGCCTGACCGCTTCACAGCTGACCATAAGCTAAAGCATGCTGTTAAGGGCATTGTCTAAATGCCTTTAAGAGACACTGACAGGCTTGGGGCACCAACCAGCTCTCCAGGAATCCTGTTCTGGTGTTTGACCACCCTCTTGGTAAAGAAATAAGCATGCACCCAAGTAAAAGAGAACAATCCAATAATTCCTTTTTTATTCCACAAATTTTCCCACATGGCATCTGCCAAGGAGACCCCTTGCTTCAGTGTCTGCAGTGGATACCAGTCTGCCTTCTAGAGATCTGCTCTCCTGATTTACTTCTACCTTTAGAGGAGGATGTCATCTGACTCTTCCCACCTTTGGTTTCCTGGTTCAAACATCTGTTTTAAAAGCTGGTTTAATCTCATCATAATTTGCCTCAAAATAGATGAAATTATTCTCTCTCATTAATCTTTCCCGATTCCATGTCCTTGCCTTTCGCCAAAAGCTTAGGCAGTGGTATCTGCTATCATACGCTCAACTCAACCTCCTAGATAGAAGTTCAAAGCTTTTGATTCTGGCACAATTCAGTTTGAACAGCTAGATATGATTCAAGTGCTGGCTACCATAATTGGCTGTGCAGCAAAACTGTACAGACTCAAAATCCCGTTCCTTGCAATGCTAGCAACAGTGCTAAAGAATCAGCTCTGTGAAACTGAAGTCACATGTTAAAGATTATTGGAAAGAGTTGATGGGCAGTCAGTAGTGGAACCAGCTATGCTGTGGAAAGTGGATTGGGAACAGGCCAGTAACTAATTCTGTCATGACTGACAGTGGAAGTGGGTGAGAGATCTAGGAAGAAAAGGCTGGAGCCTAGAAACCAGCTTTCTGCCTTTAGTTCAAATACCGTATCTGGGAGCTGCTTGGTGGTCTTAAAGAATAGACTTGAGAGTGATGGATATGCCAAAAGAGTAGTCAAATTGTTTTCCTTTCTGTTAGAAGGCTTCTCCTAGTGCTTAACCCCTAACTTCCTTGTTGAGGAATTGCAGATCCGTGCATGTCCTCTTACATCTAGTGATGGGAGTAGTTCTGATAGAGGGCAGCAAGCCAAGGAACGGCAATAGTGAAAGGAAATAACTTTTAGATTTCTATTGGACTTGGACTGCAGTTAACCCAGAAAATATACAAGGGTAGGAGGAAAGGGTAGAGTTCAAGTAGTATACCCAAATTTCTTACATTGTTAACTGCAGCTCACATAGAGGAGCACACCAATTTTAGTGCAATAAAGTGACCTTCAGTGTAAGAAACAGTATGAGGTACTCAGCATTTTTTTCTTTAACTGCTACTGAATATTGTGAGCATCATTGATGTGAAGATTTTGTCTCTTAGGAATTTTTGTGAATTGACTCCAATTGAAAGCTGAATAACAGAGATTTTGGCTGTATTCAAAGCGGTGAGATTTATTTAAATGTAGACCTTGTTCCTGAAACAGAAATGGCCTTAAATATATCATGTCTCCCAGTGTTTCCACTGTACACCTCAACTTCAGCTTCAGCTGGTGACTCCTGTGAGAGAGAACCTCCTACGTTTTGGAGGTGGGTTCTCTCTTTCCTGCTCTCCAGAAAGAAACTACACTGAAAAACTAACAAAGGCATAACCCATCTCCAAATGAAAAGGTATACCTATCTCATCAAAAACTGTTAAATTATGTGTAACAGTGCCACCTGCTGAATCCCGTTCCAACACCTTTCTTCTCAAAGGGAATGTGTGTCTTAATGAAATGGAGTTGGTCTTGATTAAGGCTCAGACATCCACCCTGGCTATTTCTCATGTAGAACACAGGGTACAGCATGGCTTAAAGTGCTAGATTAAATACTCATCTTTGGACCATAAGATTGAGTGTATCATCATGCAGATGCAAAATCACACACACACAAAATTGTCTGCTGTTAAATAGATCTGATGCGCTTTCCACTATTATCAGTACTGAGATGTACAAAAATAAATGTGAATTGCACTTCTAGTATTAACTTGTCTGGAAGGTGCTGATGTTCTAAAGTTGCAGACAAAGCGAGGTTCCCTGCTGAATTTCTGACTTTAGAAATGTTTGATTCTGCCAAGAACACCATCAAATAAATCTAAAGTGACCGAGACAGGCAGTCATTTTGCGGAAATGAGTGAATGCCTTTACTGCACTCATCAGTTTGCTACAACAGCCCCCATGCTGACTAAAAATACTTCATGATTTTGAAGCCATTATGGGCTGAATTCCACCTGCATTATTGATATTTATTTCTGTCTTTAAACGGTCCTGTTCATTTTAATGTAATGCTGAGGCAGGACAGTGCTGTTGAGAGTCCATGTAGCTAAACTGGGCTCCTGTCCTGAAGGAACAGCCTATGTAGTGGTAGATACTGGTGAACCAAGAGGTGCTGGTTTGAGTAACCTCAGTGACGGCAGCAGGGTTAGGCTGGTATACAGAGTCTTGCCTCACTTGTGTATTATCAGACTGTTTTCTGCATCATATCGTAGATTCAAAGACCTTTCTCTTGTGTTTAAACCCTATATGTGCCCTTGCCTTTCCCACTTTCTAGTTGCAATGTGCCCAAAATGGTTTGCTTGATTTTGGTGGCCATCCTCTGCTAGGTGCACAGTTTTGCAAATACCAAGACCATTGTCCACTCTGATCACAGGTATAGCTCTGACATCTTTAGGAACTAAATCCAAAGTGTAGAACTAATATACTCTGTATTTCTGACATTAGTTGGCAGGAAACTATGCCAAAGAGCTTGCTGTGAAACTGTCTTAATTAGGAAAGTAGAATAGAGCAGAACATAGTGGGCAGGACTCAGGTAATAGATCCAGCAGTTAAATGTGGGATGCATACATCCCGTTTTCCATACCTCCATCACTCTGAAGAACAACAACAAAAAAGCTCTTAGTGCATGGCAAAGACTGCTTTGTTTATTTAGAAACCTAAATCTGCATGGTTTTGGCACCAAAGTCAGAAAAGCTGGTTCTTAAGTGTCTGTCATAGCTGAAATGCATGGGTATTTTCCTTATGGCTGCGCCCTGGCATTGACATTAGGGCTGTGAGTGTATAAATATAGAGATGCGTTTTTCCATTTCCAGTGAGAGCTCAGTGGTATAGGCCTCTGTTTCTAAGCAAGGAGAAAGGGATGTTAACAGACACGTAAATGAAGCTGGACATACGCTTAACAAAAAGTGACAGCAAAGTAGAACTAGTGGCTTTTTCCATCCAAAGATACAAATTTCCCATCCTCCAGCATAACATTCAAAGCACCAGCATCCTCTGAGCTGCTTTCACAGGGGATGTGCTCTAATGGTCAGGTTTTTAAAGGAGAAAGGGGTGGCATTGCAAATGCAGCAAATAATTCCAGCAATGCTGCAGCATGAAATTCTAGCAGATATCCGACTGCTGGAGTCAGGCTTCCAAAAACCAGCCATTCGTACTGGCTCTGGATGGCAGCAGTGGCACAGAACAGAGAACCTGTTTTCTTCCATCAAGGAGTGCAGTCGGAGATGGATGCACTCCTGTATTTTGGCACCTGTGCTCACTACCTCTGTGCTGAAATATCTGATAAAATGATGCTTCAGAGGCATCTTAAGAACTCTGTACCATGAAAAAGATACTATTGGCTTCAGCTTGGGCTTACCTCAAAACCCTATATAAACACAAAGGGTTTTCATATCTTTGTTATAATAAAGATGGTCTCTAGCAGATCTGCATTCACAACTGCAATGAAGCCATAAGCTTCTGTGCATTTAATGGTCACATTAGCATGTTAAACTGTTCTCTAAACCCCAACCAGTGGTTTCCTCAGACAAACCTTTAATCTACATGCCTCTCTAAAGGACTTCTGAAGTCTGAACTGAGCAGTAACCATGTTAATCAAACTGCTGATAGCAATACAAGTCATTACTTACCTAGAGAATACAGCAACACAGTTTCTATACTCTTTTTGTCAGCCTGAGTGAGAATTGGAGAGTAGGAACAAGTAGCAGAATAGCATGACATCCTCTAGATTTAATTCACAGGAGAATTGTCTAAGGGTTTATTGAGGATGTGGAGGGGATTTTACTGCTCTGTGAGAGACCTGTTTGATTTCTTGCCCAGTAGTTCCCTGGGACATTAAGACAGGGTATTCTGTAAGAGAGAAGGAAGGGTCCTCTAATTCTGTGCGGAACATGATGACTATAAGAATGCCAGGGCTTGGGCAAACCAGAACTGAGAGGAATGGGAGATAACAACTTAGCCTGCACCTTCCCATTAAGGAGATCCCCAGAACCTGCCTGTTGAGCTGCAGAGTACCACTGACCTGTGGTTAACCTTGGCAGCTTCTGCCTATTTGCTGTGAGTGAGGATGAGGAATGGAGGGATTAGTTCCCTTGGCAGGAGAAACAAGTGCTGAGAAGACCTGAGGTGAAGCCTGGGGAAGAACCAACTGAAGGCTGAGACATGTGCTCTTGTTACTGCAACGCTAACAAAATCACACCCTGAGAAGGGATGTGACACTCATTTTTATTGATAGATCAATGACCTGAGGTAGTAGAGCTGAAGAAACTATTAATAATGCTAAGGCCTGTTCTCATCCTCGGTAAGCTGAGACATTTCTTGCTGCTGCTTTGCAATCTCCACTGGAAGCAGGAAGAGCAAACCACTCCTGTCTGATGAATTTGAAATATGCATGGTGAAGAAGGAATGGCTGGAATCCACTGTAATCCTTCGGTAGTGCTGGCAGAAGTCCACAGGCATGAGACTCAGCAGGAGCATAAAACCCTTTAAAAAATGTCGTCGGATTTCTTTTCTAAACACACTTTTCATGGGAGTGCTTATGGAAGAAGCGAATGCTTCTCAAAAGAAGAAGTTGGAATTCTTCCTTTTCTGCTGCTGAACAGCTCCTTCTTCTGACTCTGCTAAGTCAGTAGGTGTTGGGTCTTAAATCTACCCCATCTCCTGAGGGGGAAAAATTCCATCTCCTGCAGGGAGAGGGACTTCTTTCTTTGACAGATTTACTTTAAAAAGGGATGAGGGAGAGACTTACAACAGATTTGAGGTGTTAAAAATAGCCATGGATAGGATGTAGGTGATGTCAGGTATGTAGCTTTTATTAATGAAGGTATTGAGCGAAGAGGTATGAGGTGGTGCAGGAGCAAGATGCTGTGGGGAGGATCATGAGGCTAAGAGTGTTTTCAACCCTCACCATTTGTTGTGCTATTTAACCTCTGGCTTGATCATTTGTTGTACTATTTAACCTCTGGCTTGACCTCGAGTACTTTGTCTGCAAAGCTGGTATCATGTTTTGAACTGGACAGTATTTCATGCACTTGGTAGGTGCACTTGGTGAAAATGGAACTTATGAAGGGCAAATAATATTTGCAAATACATTACTTTTCATTTAAAGGATTTTCTTTTTTTTTTTTGAGGGGAAAATGAAATGCTGGGTGTTTGGAGTATTTCTCTTATAATTAACAAAATCTAATCTTTACGCAAACTGCCAAGAAAATAAGTGGAAAATTACTACTATCACAGTGTAGAGAAAATGCCTCTACTCTGTGAAAAGCAATTGCTGCTCATCTTGATTTTGTTTGGATTCACTGCATGAGAACAGGGAGCAGAGGTCCCAGCTGAGTCCATGACACTGAGGTGGAGTACAGGGGATGTGTACTGGGAGACTTCCTTCCTGGAAGAATTCTTGCTAAAGCCAAGAGATGGAGAAAGGAAGGGCCTTGGTTAGGGAAGTTGCTGGCCATGTATCACAGAGCTCATAGGTGTAAGGTTAGAAGAAATATATGTTCTTGTTTTTAAAGGCTGTTGGCTCAACCCTCTGTGTATAAGGCCAAACTCTATTTTCAGTTCTTCTCTTCTGGCTAGGGGAAAAGCCTTCTTTGTAGCTTTTGTTCTCTGGACCAGTCTTACATAGTTGCTCCCTGGGACTTCCCAGATCTCCTTGTATTTCCCTTCATCAGTCTCTGCTCTGTATTTATAAACTGCACTTTGGTAAAGTGCTTGGAGGGCTGGTGCCCTATGAACTAAGCCTAGATCCCAGGCGTGCTCTTGTGGGAACGCTGCTGAAGTTGGAGGCTGTTAAATGCACACAAGATGCACAGGTCTGGTGCACAGGGCTACGTTCTGGGTTCTCATCTACTGGAAGAACAGTTTTGTCCCTAATGCTGGAACAGTTACTTATGTCAATTATTTGGGGCTACTTGGGCAGACCCCTCTTGCCCACCATTAAGAAGGGAGGAACAAATTCTGCCTTGTGGTGTTCTTGTTTTCAGCTATGAACTGTTGAGGTGCAGAGACTGGTCCTTTCAGGCTGTGGAGACCCAGAGGGAGGGGGACAGAGTTATTGAACTGGCAAGACAAATGCTTCACAGGAATGGCTAGGCATGTTGTTACTGCCTTGGGGAAGAGAATGGTTTTGATGACCGTGACACCTTTTACCTGCCCTTTCTTACACGATTTTTAGGCTGGGGCTTCTGGGGCTGTAACACAGACTTTGATAACAGTCACTGTAGCTTGGAGCTGGAATTTACAGTTGGTTTGTTGTTCTCTTATGTTGTCTAGAAGTATCCAGGATTTTCATTATTGTGTGAAAAGCTTTCTAAAGGCACCAGCAGTGCTGCCTGTGAGTTATTCTTGGCTTTTGTGCATAGACTGTGATTTGTATTTGTTCGCTTTGGCAGCTCTGAGCATAACCCACAGTAGCCATGGGGATGTGCTGGTCATTCACCTTTCTGATCTTTTGTCAAAATGTATTTAGTGAGAACAGTGGGGTGGTAGGAGGACATTAGGCTTCTTCCAGCAGGTTAGTGTCAAAGGGGAGAGAGACCCTTGCTGAAGTCCTCTATCATAGTCAGTGTAAAAGAGGGAAAGAACAGCCTACCAAGAAATGGTTGTGTTAGACCTCAGCTCTGAGACACCGCAAAATTCTCTTACTGAATTGCTAAAATAGTAAATGAAAAGGGAAGCAAAATTTTATTGAAATCAGATGAAGTCCCTTTAATCATCAAGCTTAATCCTCAGTAGAGAAAGACTCCAAAATTGATTTAAAATCTGAGTATAACCACCCTCTCTAATGTGAAACAGGGATACAAGTAAATGAATGATTTGCTTAAAAAATTCTGACTAATCTTGAGAGCACTGAAATTAATATAAATGTGTGATCTCAAGTTCTATCCACTTTTGGATCCCATTTCAGTAAGTACATATACTTTGAAATGGGTCCTAAACCATTTTGTCTCTACAGGGAATGCATTCCAGTATCTTTAATCAGAGTGTAAAAGGGAGATCAGCTTCACTGTTTCACATAAGGTATGGAAATATCATCCTAGATGAACTGGAATCAGAACAAAACATACAGTGCAAAGTGCAGTGACTTTCTTTAAGGATATGGAATCATTTAAGCAGCTATTTTCATGGGGAGAAAACACAAGCTTAGAAGAGGGTTTGGCCACATGTGTTAGTGTTGTGCCACTTTAAAAACTGATCTGTCTGAAGTTTCATCAAGGAACCGTGCTATGGATTCTAGGATCTGTTGGGATAAGAGAGGTCACCTGGCTTTGTGGAGGAACATTTTCTGCCTTCCTCCAATGAGGGGCTTTGTGGACAATTCATCGCTTCTGCTGAAGAATTTTGAGGGCCGGGAATCAGCCACAGTCTCAGCACTCAGAAGTCTAATGTATTTTGTATCCCACAGGAAAAAATGAGTTAACCACTCAGTTTAGTGATGCCATGGTATTTCTTGCTGAACCTCCACTTTAATCTGCCATGCATACTTGTTAGGATACTGTCATCATAGGGTTAAAGATGATATGAAGGCACTGTATCATCTTAAATACTGAGTATATTCTCTGCCAACAGAGATCATTACCTTTCACTGATGTGTCTGTGCTTTCAGCCCAGTGATTTAAGTTAGACTGAAGTGTTTAGCGTTTGGGAAAAGCAGATGTGTGTCACAGGCAGAGAATGAGCTATGTGCCTCCCACCTCTGCCTGCAGCACCCAGAAACACTTGGGTGCCTAAGGAATAGAACTCTCTTCACCACATCCTACGTATTACAGCTGATCTCTCACGCTTCAGTGCTGGAGGTAGAGGAATCTTAAGAGCTCAAGTATATCTGCTCTATTGGGAGCAGAATAAATTCTTCGTAAGGGTAAGGCCCTGAAATGAAAGAGCTGATTACAGTAATTTTTCAGATATTGAGCTAAGTACTGAGGAAAATAAAGTGCTGTTCTTGCTTTGCCTTGTGGATAAAGGGATGCCCAGAACCACTCACAGATTTGCTCCTTCTCTTCCTTTCCATTTCCAGCCTGAGTAGTCGGTTCAAGCCATGTTCTTTAGTAAGACCTCTGGTGTTTTATGATGGATGCTGGTCCTGCCATGGCTTCTCCCCTCTGCATGCAGCTTGCAAGTCTTCCAAGACCAGAACCGCTATATTACCTGGGAACTCGTGTTACACTACACAGATTTTCTGTAACTGAGATTCTCTTGTGTATTACTCTGCTCCTGGAGGTAGATGAGAAGCACAGTAAATAAAGCAGAATGTCCTTTTTTGACAGAATCAACTCTTTCACTTTGCACAGGTACTTTTTGTAGAGCAACGTACATACTGACATAGGCTGCTGCCACCTGAAGTAAGAGCGCTTACTGAAGTTTGTAGGGGATTTTGCACATCCCTCTGCAAGCCTGAGAATTAAATAGCTGCTAGGATGAGGGTTAGAGAGACAGCAATACTAAACACTGGGCAATCTTGTGGCATTTAGGGAAGCCTGGAAGATCAGGCAGGGGGCCTCAGGGTCCTGAGGTAGCTCAGAATCAGAGACAGCGTTTAAAATTGTTGTGTTTGTCTGCCCAGGCTGGAAGCTGTGGACAGCTTCCATCAAAGAGTATCAATGACAGCGTCTATTGCAAACTCTTTGGGTGAATCATGGAGGTTGTGGCAAGTGAATATGCCACACTCAGAAAAGATGCTAGACCAACAGTCTGGGGGGATAGAATGTCCTTTCTTTGTAGGATACAGCAGAGCTTTTGCAATGCGTGCTTCCCCGTAATACCCCGTGACCAATTATATTGCTGCTAAACCAAGCTAAAATAAAATCTCTGTCACGCTTAAATTGTTGTAACAAAAATGTGTGGTCAACTGTGTCAGTAACCTTTGCTAGATCAATAAATATGGCTCCATAAATGTGGCTGATAACCAGAGAAATCATAGTATTATTCCCAATGCATGCAGCTATACGGCAGTAGTTAGTCTGAACCCTGCATCCAGAATGAACAGCAGTTGCTTAACTGGTGCGTAAATCTGCTGTGTGCACATGGCTGTGTGGGTGGCTCTTAAATGAAGAGCAGCCAGGGTTTATTTGAGCTTCTGTGCAGTTTTGTGAACCTGGAGGATAACTGCTTGTCGTGTATCTTGTACCTGACTCAGAGGATAGCATGCGTGCTTTCATGACTGTTATGATGGAGGGTTCTGGCTCAGCAGCTGCCTGTTTGTGTTACAGCACCAACTTGCCCATGCCAGACCAGCAGCATATTCCCAGTACGGATTCTTTTCTGAAAGGTTACTTCCTGCCCCGTAAATTAATTACACTAATCTTCAGATGGCTTTGACTGACTCTAATGTAGAGATTGAATTGATGTTTTACGAATTCATATCGATGGAATTCAGGCTGAATTGTTTATCAGATGCATTTGCAATCCTGTTTTCATGACATCTTTTCATTACTGGGTAACTTTTGAGGGAGGGAGAGTTTAGTTATTAATCATTGTTATGAAGTCATTAGAAGTGATGCGTACCAGTTGCCATTCTAACATTGTAAAATCAGTTAAGATTGTACGAGACCAGTTAAGCCAGACTAAGATGGATTCCTGATGTAGTTAATGACAGTTGCAGATCTCCCACTGATTTTGTGAAGTTTGGGCTCTGCTGAAGAGGTATCTTCCAGTATTTTCTATATCTATGAACTTGCAGCAGTAAGTTCTCTCCCTGTGACGTGCCTGTTCTTAATTCACATTGTGTGGGCATTGGTCTTGTATTTTGTTTAGGGTGTGCAAGGATAAGTTCTTGGTCATCCCTGGTGTAAGCTGCAGCTGTCTGAGCATTGTGAAACAAGGGAGGTAGGTAAATTTACAAAAACATAAATTTGACATAATGTACATTTTATACCATCTGGCTTCCTAATGATGATACTCTCCACCTAATAAAATGTATTCAGAGCTGGGAAGAACAGTATCTCACCTAGCATGTTCTCGCCCCAGAACACAGGTGAAGGGCAGGCAGAGTCTGAGATCAGCAGCTGGAGCTAAGTTTGTAGAAGTGATATTTAACCTTCAAATGAGTGGCAAGGGCTGGGGTGTATAGTGACAGAAAATGGGTGAGTGGTAAATCCAGTAAATGGATTTAGTAAGTGGACTTAGTATATAGGTGGAAAATGCTTGCATGGGTCATTTAACACTGGAGTTACCCAAATTTGTGCTGGCCAGGGGCTTGCCACTGAAGCAATTAATTGAATGAGATGGGCACGGTAGCATGGATTCTTGCTGTTCTTAGCTAGGGCTGTGTATGTACATGTGACACACAAATTGCTAGTGACTGGCAGGGATTGCAGTAGAAGGTGGCATGCCCCCTAGCCAGAGGCATGCTTTGGAGGCAATTAAGAAAATGAGCTGGGCAAAGCTATGTGACACCTGTCTCAGATTGCACTGCAAGCACACATGCAGGTAATGATCTTGGTGAAAGGGAGAAGAGAAGATTTAAAGGAAGGGCAAGGAGCTTGGAGTAGAGAATTTCTGCCCTGGCTACAAAGGAGTCCCAGCACTTTCAAAGGTATGGTGCCGTGTTTTTTCCAAGTAGTGTATTGTATGCATGTATGAAGAAGGAAAAGAGAAAGAACTTTGTGTCCTAAAATCCCTTCAGCCAGAAAGCCCTTTGCACAAACAATG
Organism: Pezoporus wallicus; assembly: GCF_028554395.1. Taxonomy (NCBI): domain Eukaryota; kingdom Metazoa; phylum Chordata; class Aves; order Psittaciformes; family Psittacidae; genus Pezoporus; species Pezoporus wallicus. Next base: position 20,880 of record NW_026638721.1, on the reverse strand, counting down.
TGCATGCGCATGTTCAAGCATTGTAGCCCATCTGCCAAATATGATATATACCAGAAGTTCCCTAACAGATTGCATTTCTGAGCAGCTTTGATATCAGGTACTAGATAAGGTAATCTAAGAGTCTGCAAATGGACGTTCCTTTATTGACAGCAGTTGTAGTTTTAGAGCTTTCTAGGCCATGACACCTTTTTACTATCTAAGTGAATATTGATCTGACTATAGTCTTCATCAAATTTATGCTGGATTTCACCTTTGCATGGGAAGCATGTGTTTCTAATGGTGATCTTGAGATTTAAAAAACATAAATTGTATCAATAACTTCTTTTTCTGCACGGATATCTACCTCCTCAGTTGCCTTTTCTGTTGTTCCCTATCCTTCCTGCCCCTTTTCTGCAGAAAATAACACTGTTCCACCCTGAAACTTTTTCTCCTTCATAAGCATCTCCTTGAACCACTGTTGAGTCTTGCCTGCATATCCTAATGCAAGATCAGGTCTCTGTTGTTTTATGAGTTCCACCTAAAGATGAGAGTCCTCCCACAGAATATTGATAGTCTTGATTTGCAGTATTTATCTGCTGCTTTTTCACTGGAGAGCTAGTCAGTTCCTCTCTGCTTTCTGCAGTGGAGGCATCATTAGTTTGGGTGTTTTGTCTTACCCATCAAAATGAGTTGTTTGGGAATGTTGTCCTTATTTCTGTCTTCTACTGCAGTTAACACAGCAGGTATTGCTCACTGATGGGAGTAGCCCTGATACAAGGTTCTGAGGACTTCCTGAGCTGTTCTTTTGTAGCTGGATTTGGTCTGAATTCTACAGCGCTCTTTTCCCAAGTGCCCATACCTTGCTGACTTGAGGTGGACAGGAATTGGCACTTGGCTTTTATGGACCCAAGTTGCACATGTCGTCCATTATCTTCCTCCAGATGAAGCAGTTAAATATTTTTTCCAGACTTGTCATGGCAATTCACTGACTTTTAAGTTAAAGCAAAAAGATAACGTTAGCTTAAGTGATTGGCAAACTGTTTGACAAGCACAATGGGAGATGAACTTTGGTATGTATGTTAACAGCTTGCCATTTCAGAGAACTCCTTTTAGTTGAATTGAGTGGCACTTTTGCTCTCTTTGCTGAGTTTCATTCCCACAGCAGGGAGAGTACAAGAAAAGGAAGTGCAGGACCCTACAGATGACAGAGTCTAATCAGTTAATTTCAACAGCAGCTTAAAAGAGATCTTTTAATCTCCTCAAAATCCTCTGTCCATCACTTGCAGGGTCCCAAAGAAAGGAAGACTGCATGAGAGCATGGTGCCCTGAGGCTCCCACCACTCCCCCAAGGTCAAACACATTATCTGCTCTATTGCCACTTCTGAACTGTGGCTATAGAGAAAAAAGATGAACAGCAATGTGTTAATTTTTAATTCCCACCCTAAGTGAAACATAAAAGCAGCAGTAGGAGTCTTAGAAACAGGATGATAATACAGAGATTCTTTAGCACAGAACAGAAATACCCTGTTTTCACAGGCATATAAATAATTTCCAGGCTGGTTATCAGTCCATCCAGTAGTCTGCTGGAACCGGGAGATATGAGGTAGCTGCTTGAGCTGTGTCAGTGCTTTGAGTGGAAAAAGAATGAATACATTGCTGTCAAATGAACATTATTTTTTTTTTTAACCTTGCCTTATTATTAACGTGCAAACAGAAAAAGAAGACAGCTGGATGTGAATGAGAGAGTAACTCCATAATGAAATAAAATTATCATGTCGAAACACAATCTACTTGCAAACTATGAAGAAAGGTGGGGAGATGACACCCTAAATGCATGGAACTGAAGCAGTGTCACATGAGAAAGGAAAGTGTCACATGAGATGATGGTGGCTTGACAATCTACTTGCAAACTATGAAGAAAGGTGGGGAGATGACACCCTAAATGCATGGAACTGAAGCAGTGTCACATGAGAAAGGAAAGGAAAGAACCCTAACCTTAGTCCACAGACACGATGCTTCTTTCATCTCCAACCCCAGAATGGCTCACTTTCCCTTTTACCGTATGGGACAAATCAAAGCTGGAATTTGGGCTTCCCACTTGTAATCCATATTTGAGTTTGCTGTAAATCATCGTGACTACTGGTCGGCAACAAGGTAGGATTTTGTACCAGCTAATGTGCCCTTATAGAAAATGCCATGAATAAACTGCAGTTCTCAGAGGAGTACATTTAGGGCCACAAATATCACAAAAATTTGGAAATCTCTTAATTCCACAGTGCTGCTATTTTCTAGTGAAAAGCAACAATTCTCAACCTGTGTTCTCTACCAGTAATGATAAGCACTCATCTTAAAAGACATTTCATTGGGTGCTCATGTATGTGCATAAGCACACAGATGTACACCTGTGTGCACAAAGAGCTAGATTTTGAATTTAGGTTGTAGAGGCTTTTTAAAGTGACATGTGGTGGTGCCTACTGCTTTATAGGAGCCCTTGGTTAAAAAGTTATGAGAACACTGATTCTAAACCCATCATGTTACAATGCTCCTGTCAGTCAGTTCTCTCTGGTGTGCAGTAGTCTCGCATCAGAAGGCATTAATCTTACACTGGCCGCTACACAGAAATGCAGCATTGCTCTTGCGTCAAAGTGCTCAGTCCTCTGCAGAAATGCATCCCAGCCATGGCAAGAAGCAGCTCTGGTTTTTGGCGTCGTGTTGCCTTCTTACGAAAGATTTTGACTTGCTTTGTGTTTTACTAATGTACATAAAGCTCTGTCTTTCAATACTGGAAAACAGCACAGGTCACTCAAGCACCTATCCAGACAAAAATCACCTTTAACAGTCCCCAAACCAAAAAGGCTTGAGGGAACCTAGCTGTATGAAACAACAGAAAGCAACAGTAAAAGCCATAGTTGTGCTGAAAGTCCAGTTCTGCTCTTGCTTCCCTAGATGACTGCATTGTAAAGCTGAATTACATTATTAGTAAAATATATTTAAGAAATGCTAGATAATCGTTCAGGTGTGCAGATTATCGCAAGGTGCTTATTTGGGAATTTGAACATTCATTTAACATCACAATAGCAACAGTCACATGAGGACTTGCTTACTGCATCTCCTTTATTTTCACCAGGGAGTCCTTCGTACTGCATTTCTGTCTTGTAGCTCAGAGTTGAGCATGGGGCAAGGGACACAAAACTGCCATCAGCCATCTGCTTTGTGCCCTGAATCCAGCTGCAAACCTCAAGCCCATCTTGTTTCTGTAGGTAGCTCACAGGATCTTTCTAATATTTCTCTAGGAAGAGGTGGCAGCTTTATATGAAAGGTCAAGCTGTGTAAGTGTACAGGTGTCCACTGCAGTTAAAGTAAACCCTCCATGACAGAATTGAAGCTGGTGCCGTGCTCTGTGCCTTGCAATCTTAATGAATACCAGACAAAGGTAAGTAGCACTGCAGGGTGCTGCCAACAGGTAATTCAGAATAAGGACATGATTGGTTCTACTGGATGTGCCATCAGTCCCTCTGCATCCACTCTCCTTGGGTCATTACAACCAGTTTAAAAAACCCCAAGCCAAATAGATTTCCAGTGAGTGAACAAAACTGCTAAACCCTCTTTTGGGGGAGAATCCAGAACTGACCCCAAAGAGGCAAGACTCTTCACATTGCAGTTTCAGTTTTATTAAAATTAGCATATTTTATTCTGTGTCGTTGTGGATTATTTTATGGATCATTGTTAAAGAATTAAATTTGATACTTTTTTGGTGAAAATGATCAGGGTTTGACCTGAGGCACGTTGCATTTGTGTTTCCTCTATGGTGCCTGCTGCACAAGTTGTTGTCTGCTTTCCCACTAGATCAGATGTGTGCTGACGAAAAAGACAAACAATATGTATATGAGGAAAGGGAGAGAGAGCTGGTGGGAGGGTGAGAGCTACGGACAGGCCACAGCCTTTGGCGTGTTCTTGCGCAGAACAACTTTGTAGGAGTCAGCTAAAGGACCGCATGTAGAACACTGTTCTTCACAGTCTTACCCCACAGCCTCTGTGAGCTCGCGAGACTGCTTCAGCCTCCAGGAAAGTGTAATCCCTTGTATCTGTTTATGCATGTCCACATACAAGTCTGCACGTGGATGCCTGTCTCTGTCTACCTGCATCTATGTTTCTTTTTGCTGTTCTAGCTCCTGTCTTTAGAACCTTTTTTTACTCCTTTCTGCAGGAGCCATTTGAGGAGGTTTCCTTGGCTTGCTCGCATGCAGTTATGCTTTGATCTCAACCTTGACCAATCACATAACTTCCAACTGCCAGACACTTGTTTGGTCTTCAGTTTCTGTTTGCCTTTGTTCTCTGGACCACTTTCACTCTGGTATCTTTAGCATATTTGCTGTTGAGCTTTTCTCTTTTTGAAATGTCAGTCATGCTGTATCATGTATTTTCCATTTGTCTCACAGTTGTAAGGCCTTTAGAGCAGAGGATGAGATTTATTCTGTTTACGTGTACCATGTAAATGGTTCTAACTTGATTAGCCTCAAAGAAATATTCTCTGTGATACTTTGAGTTGAATTATTGTGTTTAAGTCATTGGCTTGCCAGGTACTTTTGATTTGTAAATATAGAGCTGCTTTGCTGGTGTTTTTCCAGGACTGATAAATGTTTCAGAAACTGTGAATGAATAGGCAGGAAGGAAACTTGTCGCCTGAACAGTGCTGTTGTGCCCTATATATTAATTGGGCCCTGCACAAAGCCCAGTTGCAACGCAAGAAGCTTCTATCTCTATTCTTTGCAAACCTATCTATTTCTAATCACTGACCTTAGATGTAGAACTGAGCTCATTTTCCTGTCTATGAATTGTGCCATCATTGCCATAGCTCTTCATCTTTATATAGTAGTGTTATATAAGACTATATTAAAAGCATTTGCGGAGTCAAGTACCCTGTATTTCTAGCTTCAGTCCTGATAGCTTTTCATTGTTGTGCTCACAAAAGCTCTGCTGAGCATGACCCCCTCTTTAGAAATCCTCTCGGACCATTCACCACGTAGCCTGTCTGAATAGCCCTCTGTTCTTTGCCTTATCACCGAGTTTAGGATCTTTGCCTGTGCTACAGCTCTGTAGTTTTCTAGTCTGGCCCTTAATTCCTTTTTAAGTGTGGATGCCATGTAAACTTTCCTCAAATGCTTAGCCCCGTTGAAAAATAACGGCAGTTTTGTTGGGTGGTGTACAAACCATTGCTGTCTAACAACAGGGATGCTACAAAGGCTTGGAGCTATACAATGCTATGGATTATTATTTTTTTTTTAGAGAAGCTCCTTTCACTGAGGATCCCACCCCAAGCTGGGTTTTCTGCAATTTGGTATAAGGGGAAAGCTGACAATTCTGTGAAATTCAGAGGGATTGGAGCTACTGACACTTTTGAAAAAGAAAATGCCCAAAAGGGGTGCAATAGAAACCCTAAAACATGTAAAACACTTCTCATGCTATTATGTTTTACTATCTCATTGCTGTATAGTTCTAGATGCAGAATGTCCTCTGTGACTTCTCATTGGCTGAATTCTTCCCCTTGTGCTGCTGTGACATTAACCTCAGTTGCAGAAATCTGATGTGTAGCTCCACTGGTAGATGAACATTTTGTTCCTGTGTGCTATTCTTTCCCGCTATCCAAGAGCATATCAGAATAACTTTATACTCTGGCAGTATTAATGCTTTCTCCTGAAAAGCTATCTTTCAAAACCTGTATTTCTAAAACCTTACAACCCTTCTCAAGGACAGTCAGTCCTGCCCCTTGGCAGCCTCATATATTGATGCCTCTATGCTGGGGCTCAGTTTTCATCTGCTTATGCTCTTCAGATGCACTTGAGCCTTGTTTTGTTATTGGGGGGGCTATCCACAACAACCACAAACCATTTGCGTTGCTCTTGCACACTTGGCACGTGCCTTGTTGCTTTAGTTCTTCTGGATATCTAAGTGTCCCACTAGTTGAAAGCTATGGAAAAGCAGTACTTTGGGCCTTCCTTGGAAGGGTGGCATAGGAATGTAGGACAGGACAATCCTGAGAAAATACTTTAAGTTCCAAGCAAGTGTTAACTGTCTGTCTTACCAATTTGGTGCTGCTGTTGCTCCCTTTCCCTGCTGTGCTCTCTTGCTACTTGTCCTCTGAGAGGTAGAATTTATCCCCTCATAGGCAGATAGGGCGTTTGGCAGAAGTGGGATCCAGATGTGAAGCTTTGTAAAGTTCCCAGTAGCAGCATCTGGGCTTGGCTCTAGTTCATTGTCTGAATTCTTTGTGAACTTGGAACAGCTGGCCCTGGAACTGCCTCAGGGAGTTACCTCAGGGGTGGCTGCTGCAGATCTGGCTGTGAATTCATATTCTCCTGACATACCTCTCCGCTAAGAGGAAATGTACTCATACGTTTACGTGCGGGAATCTCATTGTAGCTCAGGCTTCAAATGTACTGTGTAAAACATGAGCGTGTATCTTTTTGTACCCACAAGACGAGTAATCTGGAAGCTGTGTGAGGAATAAGCTTGTGTGTGTGTGCACTAGTATCCATGTCAGTTTATGTCTATGTGCATGAATATTGTTAATTGTTAGCAGATTCTGTACTGCTATGACTGACTCCAAGTCAATGGGCACGTGCCAGCAGAATATTTGGCTAAATATCTCCTGTTTCATGTAGCAGCAAAGCACTGTAGGTTTTGGGCACGTTGCCTTCTGTCCGTTTTACTTAAAACACAGCCTTGCAAAGCTGAATCATGTTGCCTTCATTATCTGGAAGTTACTCCTGTGCACAGGCTTAGTAAAGATTAAGTTTTTAGGCTTAAATGGCTCCTGATCCAGTGTCAGCCTGTCTTTGTAGTGGAGCTAATCACCACTACACAGATTTCAGGGCAGTCAAAAGAAAACAAATGTATACTGAGTCAGTATTTCATATTGTTCACCACATCTGTCTCTATCATGACTGCAAAATAGTCTGTCCTCTAGTTGTAATGAATAATTTATTAGAATACACTTGAAATATTAGAAAATAAAAATATTTCCTGTATGCATATATTTTTCAAATATTGATCCATCTCTGTGTGCATATTATGGTATATATGTCTATATAGTTAGACGACTAGTGATGTGAATTTCGGTGATTCATGGTACAAAAACCCTACTTCATTGACATACATGATCTTAGTGATTTTAATTGCCATGACCCGGATTTGGACAGACTTCTATTGGAATAGCTACTTGTTAATATGTACCTAAAGGCACACGCTTTTGCATTGTATTGACTTGAGGATAGCATTTTCTGAAGAGAAAAACTAACTGTACTATCAGAGTTTCTAAAGCTGAGAATAACCCTTCATCTGTAGGTGCTTCTGAATGTAATTCAGTGTAAGACTGGTCTGAGGACGGCTGGTATAGGTGCATTTTGAAGCACAGGTTGTGTTTACTGTACCTAACATTAAAAAAGCCTCTTAAAAACAAGCATTTTGTGAAAACGGCAAATGAGGCTTTGGGTGAATGTTCCTCCTGGAATACTTCAGCACAGTCAGCGTGTAACTCGCTGGCAAGCCTGATTTACAGAAGTATCAGCCTCCATGTAGGGAACAACCCACTGTACCACATGCATGACTTGGTGTGGGTAATGTGTGGGAGTTTAGAAGAGACTAACTGTAGTGTTTCAGGCCAGCAAAGCGAGAAGCTTTAGGATTTGTGCTGTTGCGAAACTCCTCTTTTCCCATGGGTGCTGTGAAAGGACACAGAAGAAAGGCTGAATGTCAAACTTGACTACTCTAACACATACCTTCAGGTGCATCCATGCTGGTTTTATACATAGATGGAAAACTAGAAGAATGGGGTAACTGTTTAGAGTGAGAAGTGTTTGAAAATGGTAGACTTCTTACCACTAACTTTCAAGTCATTGGTAGGTGTTTTTGATTGATGTCTCTATTGGAAGTTTACTTGAATCAAGACTGGGTGAGTCTTACGAGGTGAACAGATCCACCTGACTTCATCTGTACTCATAAGCCACCAAGAATTTTCTTGTGATTGTTTTTCTTTATGATAAATTGAAACATACAAATGCTAAAGGCAAGATAAAGTTTTTCTTTTTGGAATGCTCCTCTTATTTCTTTAGATCAAAGGTAATTTTGAATATGAGAATGGGAAGCAGTTAGATTTCTTGAGTTTCTCTGTTGAAGCACATCTCAATGTTTTAGTACTGCATATACTGGATAAGTGCTGTCCCCTGAGATGTTCTGTCTTTGACATCATAGGAGTAAGTAGTCTGTACAGTTGTTTGTAGTGCAGTTTCCCTTCCATCATCTCCTTTTGACAGCTCAGCTGTTATCAGAGATTTTTCTCAGTCAGGAGAACACATCTGTTTTTCTCTCTCCTTTTAACATTGAAGATGCTGTTCTGCCTATCTCTGTTATCTGGGGGAGTTTAGGGCTTAAAGCCAGAGCACCAGGCATCACCAGAGTCATACCTTCTATATAACCTCTGCCAGTCAGGTCAGGTTAGCAATTGCTGCATCACACACGGCGAGCGCTGATTCTCTTGTTGTGGCTTCTCTCTACTTGTAATTACTGAGATCTATCTCCATTTCATTACCTGGTGTAGAAAGTGCAACATGCATGGAAAAGAAGGGTATTTACACCATTTGAAGCGGAGATAATGGGGGAATCGTGAAGAAGAAGTGTATTTTCTCTATTTCAGAATATTTTTCTGCAATTTTTATATGTCTTCAGGTATTAAAAAGAAGTAATAGGAGTTATTTTTTTTTTAATTTTAGAACTGTGGCAGGTGGTGGGCCATTTCAGGATGATATAAAAGCATTTTACTTCTCATGTAGTTTGGAGTCATACTCTATTCACTGCTCTCAAATCTGCATGACATGATTTACGTGCACAGAACCAGTGTCCCTGAAAGAGTGATTTTTGCACTGATAGACCTAAATCTATACAAAACAAATGGCTGGTATAGTTTAGGGCAGCTGCTCAGTAGGGCTGATGTGCTCATCACCAATAACTTCCTCAAATCACTTGGTAGTTGGAACAACACGTTAAAGGCGGCTTTTAGCTGAGTACATGCATATATAAGTAGTCTTCTCTCATTGGATACAAGGTCTAAAAAGCACACAACAGAAATCTTCTGTATGCCTTTAAAACCCACAGCACTGTCAGGGCCTACTTGGATTCTCACTATCACAGGAAAGGGTTTTCTTGCAGCCTTGTGTGATGTTTCCTAGGGAAAGTCTTATCAGTGACAGCAAACCCCTGTGCTGCTTAAGCTCAAGCAGTAAGTCTGTTAGCAGGCATGATGTCTGAGCTACTGTTAGACCTGCAGCTACAACTGAATATAAGCCAAAAAGTGTAATTTTTGCATTATAATGCCATTTAGTCTGTCACTTGCAATCTGCTTTTTAAGAGCAGTTCTAGGTCACTGACTTAAAACTTCAGAACCACCATGGAATTTTACACAAAAGTCTCTTGAAGAAGCAAAGATCAGTCTGTCCACTTGCCTGGGTGCAGCAGGAACATGGGACTTTTTTTCCCTGTCATTTTCTAAATACCTTTTTAACACCGCCTGCTTTCTCTCATAGAGTGCAGTAGTACCTTTATAAGGAACTTTTTCCCTTTAACAGCCATTGTGGCTTTAACAGTACTTGGAAAACTAGAAATTCTCATTTCCACTGTCCCCAGTAACAGGGCAAACCGTTCCATTGGTGAGATCTCTTCAAAACTGGATTTAACAAATAAAAGCGTGGTGGACTTTAAATAAAAATAAGCTGCATCCCTTGGATCTTCTTTAAACTGCAAACCTTCAAAGAAATTATAGTTTTACTCTCGGCAAATTACCTAGGAGAAAAAAAAATGACAAGAATAATCTATTTTTTCACAGCTGGTCGGTCGGCCAGAGTTTCTCATCAAAGAGTACATGCTGTTTGCTCCCCAGATGGACAGGCTGGATGAGTAACAAATCCACAGAGCCTGACACACAAGGTAGAAATTATACTGCCTGTGCTTTTCATCTTGCACAGCTCTGCTCATTGGTAATTGCAGGTGGCCTATGTCCAAATGGGAGTCTATTGGGACAATATCCTATATCTTGTCAGAATGAGTCCCATTAAAGCCTTCACTGGAATTATGCCAAAACCATTGAAATAATTATGGGAAAGTTATTTATAAGAAGTTGAAGCCATATAATGGTGACAATTAGACATTTAAGCAACATCAGCTATAACTGCAATTTTAGCTGCTTCTGCTTGGTCCCTGTTTTGTCTGGCTCAGCTACTGTAAGAGCTATGGAGCAAAAAGCTGTGACTATGATATTGTCTGTCTCTCTTGTTCTGGGGCCTCTGTGTAGTGCTGGAGCTGCGGTGCATGTTTGAACAGTGCCTGGTGAATTCCCTGAGGCTTGGACAAGAAATGCTGCCTGTACACTGCCATTTGCTATTTGGATCGCATCTTGCTGGGCTTGCTTCCCCTTTAATTTAAAGCATGTTTGCTGCTGTCCAAATTCTGCCGAGGGATGCTCCTACTTTATCACTCAAAAGGCATAGAGATTTAGGAGCCTTTATTGCGTGTGTCTTATCAGAAAGTCTGAACTATGAAGCGATTCTGTACATTAGCTCTAAACCGTTTTCTTGGGGACACCAGCCTTCCTCCTTCCTCCTACAGTCTAGATGTTGAAGACCTGCATTTTCCTCTTCCTGTGCTTTTGAAATGTTTTGAGCAGAAACATCTCAAAGGTACACTAAAATGCTAGTGGGCATGTTTAGAAGTAATATGTCTAATTTCTAAAGAAAGCCTTGAGGCAAAATGCTTCTCTCTTACTTTGAGATGTAATTTTGCTGATTCCTAAATCGTTATACTTGTACACTAAGTACGTAAACATCAGACTCCCAATTTGTTAGTGGAAGGCTTGGAGGGCTGCTGTCAGATGTGCTATGGTAGCTGGAGTGCTCTGCTTTGCTCCATCACTTGCATGGGAGGCGCAGAGCTGGAGCAGAGCCGGTTCAATCTGGTGCGATCTCCTTCAGGGATAGTGCTGGAGAGGTCTGGTCTCCCGGCAAAGCTCAGCGCACCTATTGAAAGACCTGCTCTTTCTCTCTCCCTGTTTTTAAATCTCTGTATGGATTATATGTGAGATGCTTGTAATTGCCTCCTCCCTGTGCACTTCTCACCTTCTTGTGTGATGCAGTGTTGGCCGTGTCCCCTTCTCCTCCACTACTGGCTGTGCTGCTCAACAGTAGGTTGGCTGGGGACAGGCTGTGTGTTGAGATTCAGCATTCTGCGGATGGATGGTACTGCTGAGGGCTGGTCACGACATCTACTTTAAGGGTGGATGAAACCTCCTCGGAGCTCTTTGTGATTCTCTTCCTCTCTGGCTGGTCTGGCCCTGAGCTATGTGTGGGAGAGGGTGTGTGGACATGGGAAGGAAAAGGTCAGATTACGAAAAATGCGATCAATCTCCTACTGCATGGTGATATTGCAGTGCATCCCTCTTACCTGCTGTCTGGAAACCCCCTGATACGGGTACCTGGTGCAGTGTCCTTGAGACACAATTTGGACCAGCAGGAATCTCTCTACGCTGCTCTCTATTTCTCCTTCTAAAGAGCACAGCTGAATTTCTGCTGTATGGCATTACTTCAGGATCCCATGACCACTCCTGTCCTCTTTGCTCTTTCTGGCATTTAGAGGAGTAATGTAAGCTGCATGCAGCCCTTCTTCTGTGTCAATAATAATACATTAGCAGTATTCCTTGGTAATGTATCTCAACACATATTTCAATAGACCACTTACATAGTACACAAGTCCTGGCCCGTAAGACTGCAATCTATCTTGGAAAAGTTTTGCTGATAGTCTCAAAGCAGATGAGTGTGCATGTGCACTGATTTCATGTAAGTCTTGTAGGATACTGAATCTTTGGCAACCTCTTCAAACCTCAAGGTAATTTAGATAAAGCATTTGTGCCCTTGCTCAACTTCATGGTCAATATTTAACTGCTGAGATATAATAAAGATACCTTGCTAACTAGCACAGATACAACACAGTCTGCGTGAGTGCAGATTTGTTGCTGTACCTTAATGGTAATTTTTCTCCTCCCTAAGAAAGTAACATCAGATTGTGTACAATCAGTATCATCAGTAAGCAGCAACTTATATAGTTGTATATTGCTTATACAGAATTGCTGTATATTGCGTATACAGAAGCTGTATTTCCTGGTTTCCAAGCCTGGAGGGGTCTATCTGAATTTCCACATAACACTGTCCAGAAGGTTCCTTCAAGCAATTTTCTGTGAGCCCACCACACAGACATCCTGATGAGCCTAAAATCAGCTTTTCCCATTGTTCAGCGCCAGATGCCATCAAGTGCCCAGAGAGTGATTTCTTCTACTGGGTCATTTCTTCTGTCATCGTGGCCTCCAGTAATCAGGTCAGATCGGCCTGAGCTTTGTGCATTTGAGTGAGAGAGACAAACTATTACTGTGGTGTTTCCGTATTGATACTTGATTTAATTATCCCTTCTCATTTTCAGTTCATGCAGGAAACATCCTTTTTTCTTGCCCATTTAGCCTGAAACGTCAGAGGTGTTTTTATGGGCTTGCTGCAAAAAACATCTCGGCAGCAGTCTTGAATATTCCATGACAAGAGCATCTGCGGTGCTTCTGTCTCATTACACATGGCAAGGCAGCCAGCTGCCTCCCAAAAGAATTAGGGTCAGGCATTGCCCCTTCATAATGGTGAGCAAGTAGGGGTTTTAATGTGAACATATATGGGCTGAGATATGAATCAAGGAAACAAGCCATTCATGTGTCAGTTGTAGCATATTCCAAAGGTGGGAGAAAAGTAATTGCAGCTTAATTCTTTGGGATATTAGTACATTGGGGATAGTGAATCGTCGGGAATTTTCACTGATGTGTTGTCAGTCACACTGTAAACCACATGCTGGCAAAGGCTCTAGGAAAATGTGGTGGCATCTATAGCTGCATCTTGGATCCCGTGGCAAAACCAGGGCCTGATACAAAATTCAAGGCCAGACTTCTTTTGGCTTCAAGGAATCTGAAGGCTGGAACTGAGCAAAACATTTAAGCAAAGCTGGCCTTCGGTTTTCCAGAAAAAAAAAAAAGGCAGCATAAGGCAATTAGGAAGTAGATGAGAGGATGACTCCTGAAGTGCAACACTTGGGTAGGACTTTGGCCGTGGCAAAAATGGTTTAAATCTGCTCATCTATACACTTGGAAACACACGCTGGACTTACTTCCAAGACAGGAGAGCACCGGTAACTGCAAGATATTTATGCAAGTGTCATTACTTGTTGAGCAGTGGCGCATTAAATCACAAGCAAATCTCCGTTACTTTTCTTAGCTACTTTTAGCAAGGAGGGGATGTTGCTTCAGCCGTCAAAAAGCTACAGGAAGAATCATTTCAGGACATCCTGAGAATCCTTCAACACAAGCTTTTCTTTGCAGCTCAGTTTCTCCTGAGCTTACGTTTATACTTTTATTCCAAGAGCCTAGGCTTCCTTGAAGGTTTGTTCCATCTGAGGAGAGGTGTTCCTGTCTTAGCGTCAGCTTTGACTCGGAAGGTAATACTGCATGGATCCAGGAAGCTGTGGCCTTTCCCACCAGTTGGTCATCTATCATTTCATTACAGTATGGCTACCCAATTGACGTGTCCTGGCTAGTTCTTCTAAAGCAGCTGTGTAGCTATCTAGTATCTCATCAGGCAATTGTGCATGCTGTCTCAATTGATAACACTCTGTGATACTGTTAGTAGATGGCAGAACATGACCTACTTGTGAAGTCTGACTCGCAGTGATCTTCTAACAGCGCCTGTTTTCCCACAGGATGTCTTAAGACACACTTTTATCTTCCTGGTCCAGCATTGCAATTGTGTTTTATTTTCCATAGAAATAAAGGAAGGCGTTGCACTGCTGCTATTTGGCCTTGAAACTGCTAGTGACCAGCTAAGAAATGAAGATTTGCTGTTAATATTCTTACCATTCCCTCAAATGAGGCTGTAATGAAATTTGATATATAATTTTATAATTGTGCTACAGGAGCTGTTTTAAATCTAACAACTGCAGTATCTTTCTTCTTTTAGTTTTCATTAATCTTCATGTGCTTAATCAGTTGCTGTTCCTCAGTGGGAATGTTTGACGAGACGAGGATGAGCCTAATAAAATCTTTTGGGTTGCTGCTGCTGAAAAGGAAAAGGACTAAGTGCTAGAAGGACATCAAGCCTAGCTAAGTACGGTGTTGGTTTATCGGTTAGCCCTCTATTGCAAGGTTAAAAACAAAAGGTTAAAGATAAAACCAGTACAGGTTGGGGGCTGACCTGCCTGACAGTAGTGAAGGGGAAAGGGACCTGGGGGTCCTGGTGGACAGGAGGATGACCATGAGCCAGCAATGTGCCCTTGTGGCCAAGAAGGCCAATGGCATCGTAGGGTGCATTAGAAAGGGTGGGGTTAGGAGGTCAAGAGAGGTTCTCCTCCCCCTCTACTCTGCCTTGGTGAGGCCGCATCTGGAATATTGTGTCCAGTTCTGGGCCCCTGAGTTCAAGAAGGACAGGGAATTGCTTGAAAGAGTCCAGCGCAGAGCCACAAAGATGATTATGGGAATGGAACATCTCTCTTATGAGGAGAGGCTGAGGGAGCTGGGACTCTTTAGCTTGGAGGAGACTGAGGGGTGACCTCATCAGTGTTTACAAATATGTAAAGGGTGAGTGTCAGGATGATGGAGCTAGGTTTTTTTCAGTGATATCCAGTGATAGGACAAGGGGCAATGGGTGTAAACTGGAGCATAGGAGGTTCCACGTGAACATCAGGAAAAATGTCTTTATTGTGAGAGTGACAGAGCACTGGAACAGGTTGCCCAGGGGAGTTGTGGAGTCTCCTATGTTGGAGATATTCAAGGCCCGCCTGGACAAGTTCCTGTGTGATGTACTCTAGGTTACCCTGCTCTTGCAGGGGGGTTGGACTAGACGATCTTTTGAGGTCCCTTCCAACCCTTAGGGTTTTGTGATTCTGTGAAGAGCACAGAGTAACATGCTTTCAAAATTTTCCAGTGTCCTGTTCCATAGGAAATGGTTCTTTTAATTGTGACCCTTCATTGGCTGGGTGGATGTAGGGAACATAAATACAGACTTGGAAGCCTGTGCATAAAAGGAGCTAATGGGGCAAATTATCTCCTTTGCAAAAGCCCATTAGCAAATATCAGCAAACCAAGATCAAAGTGTGCTACATCCCAGCCCTTGGATAGGCAAAATAGGCTGCAGTTTGGAAATCAGAAGCAAAGAAAAAAATATGTGCGAGATCACCACATACCAGGGTAGAATCTGAACTCCAAGAAAAAAATCTGTTGCTAGCAATAAGGTTGCCTACTTCTGCAGAGGGATTTGAACTCGGTCCTATGTTTCCTTACTCTTGCCTGAGAAGAGTATTTGAAATCTTTGATTTGCTTGTTCAGAAGACTGTGTACATGGCTTGCTTCATATTTAGACAGTATATCGGTTATGACAGTGTAGTATAAGATGTTATGATGACTATTAGCTCATGTGAGACCAGATACAGTCAGCCTGTACATCGTTTGGAAGCAAGAAATAGCATTTATCTTTTTCCCCAGCATATGGCATTAGTGGTCATTTACAGAGCTCCTTCCATGCTGTGATAACAGTGTCACAGACACTCTCATCTGTGTGTCTTCAGAAGAATAGGAAATAATGAGACAGATTCACTTTTGTTCCAGTTCCATTGAGGTTGGAGAAATTATATCAGCAGGAAGTCTGGCCTCATGCATGTTAATTGAGCTCATTAGTTCAGTGCTTTCTATTACTTTAATTTTAAAAGTATAGCTGTAAATTGTGCCTAGCAATACTATAGCAAGACTTCCATCTACTGCTAAGCCTTTTGGTCCCGGTTCTTGCTGCAGCAGGCTGCTGCTAGTAAGGTACCTTTGGACTAGGTTTTGAAAAAAATGATAAAATGGCACCATTTAGAACTAGTGCAGTTACCTGCTAACTCTGTGTACCACATCTCAGAGCCTGACAAGACATGTACCTCTTGAATTAAGAGTAATATGGCAGGAGCATGGGAAGCATATGTCCATCTGATGAGACCCAGGACTTGTCACAGTGAAGACTACCTGTCGTCAGACAGGTCTTTTCAAGTGAGTTTCATTACCCCAAGGGACCTGGTAAACAGGTGCTCAGTGGCTTTGATTTGGATTGGTTTCTCCAGAGATGGCTGCCAGCCTGGGGTGCTCTTTCTGTCTTCCTCTGTTTTTATTTTCTCATAGGCAAGAAAAACAGCTGGGAAGAAAAAAGGGGAGGTGGCGTTGTTAGAGGCTTGAGGGTACCAGGCAGCTGGCTGGGAGACATTGGCAATAACAGGGGAAAAAGAGACTTGCTGAATTTCGTATAAACTTCAGTGACTAGTGTTCAACCCAATGCTTACAAAACACTCCACACTTCCTAGACTAAAAGCCTCTTTTCTTGGGTGGAACTGTGTGTTTATTTAATTTATCCAACTTTAATTTTACATAATTTATCTAATCAATCTTACCTTATCTTCTCTGCTTGTAGGTAATCTATTTTTACTAGATTGCTCTTTTCACTGTATGCACAACCTGAACACTGAAACAGATGATAACACAGTAATTGTTTTTTAAGTCTGTTAATAATTCACGTGTATTGCTTACAAAGCAGTTTGTGGATGGTCTTCAGGGGTAAATACATTAAAGCCAGGTACTTGTGAGGTCTTTTACAATATATTAGCATAATAACATACTGTAAAATAAGCATCTTCATAATCTAAGAACATCTGATGTTGGTCCATTAACTGCCATCATCTTCAGTTCAAACTGCCAGTGGTCTCCGTATCTGGGCATCATTTAGTATTACAGCTGAGGAATCACCTGCTATTTTGTGGAAGTGATCAAGTTCACAGAATATATTAGTGTTGTAGGTTCTTTTCCTCGAGAAGTACACTATGCCCCATGTGAATGGGAAATTGTCTTGACAAATGTTGCTGTATGCTAAAGCCTAATAAAATTACATCTTGAAACCCTTAATTTTTTCATTAGCAATGGTTATTTCCTCTTACATCAAGTAATTGAGTAGCACATGAGGAAAATATAATTATTCCTTTTTTTATTGAAGTATCAAGGGTTACGTTTGACAATGGTATTATGACACACATCTGTTTCTGTTCAAATGAAGAAGGTTTTAATGAGACCTCAAGAATTAGAAAAGCGATTGCTTAACTAAACTGAGGGAATTCTTACAAATGATTGCATTATGTTTGTGTAAGATTTGTTTAATCTATGCATTGTTGTGTAATTGGTGACATTCTGCCGACAGGAATTAGATATCCTTGTTTCCAACTCTTTGCTGTTATGCTGATGCCAAACTACGAACAGCTCTGACCAAATGGTCTTCATTGTATGTCATAATTATTCTTTTGTAGGTAATGTCCAATAGTGACAATGTGAAAAATTACTGTCTTGAGGTACTGTAAGTTTAAACAGTGCTTATTTCAAGAAGTCCAAAGTATTCCTTTATAATAGGGAGCTATTGAGACTTCACTTTCCTATTCTGTAGTATTACATAAGGCTACATAAACCATGTTATGGATAATGGGGGGGGGAAGCTGTCTGAGAGTTCCCGGTTAATTGTTTTCTTGGTACAGTCTTAACCTCATTGGCTTAAGGATACTGACATAGAATCATTACCTTCTAAAGAGATGCTGGTTTCCCATATGGCCCATTTCTCTGTACCTGCCCATTGGTATTACACTGTGTTTGCTTAGTAAGGAGTAGAGGTTTTGGAGGTCTCACTGTCTTCAGTGGTGGTCTGTCCCTACATTTGCCAGTTATGCTAAATGAGACCACCACCATACTTGATGAAACCTTCTACTGTATGTCATCTGCGTGCCAGAACTACCGATAAAGCTAAGGCAAAAATACATGTTTCAAAAGCTCTGAAGTTGGGAAGGGGTTGGGTATCCACCATCACAATAAATTCAGTCAAAGCCATTGAAAAGTTAGTATTTTCACACATTGCTCGCTTAGCCCGTGGGAGCTTCCTGTGTTTTAGATCAGCTTCTGCAGTTGAGTTCTAGTCCAGGATTTGGAAAATAAAACAAAAATGGTGTATGAATGTGGAGCCACATTTTGGCCATTTGAGCTCTCCTCCATCTCAAAGGCAGCAGGGAGATGCTTGGAGCTTGTTTATTTTCTGACACCTGTGTGCACTTTAGGGGACAATGTTCAATCTCACCTTCAAAGAGATCAAGACTCTCCTGGGAGTTAGTGATGAGAGAGTCTAGGGAGTCTGGGCAAGGAGCTGATCTGTTGAAGATGGCTGCTCACGAAAGGCTTTTCAAGCATGTTGACATCAGTGAATGTCTGGGTTCTTGGCAATATAGACTCCTCACCTTTAAGTAAATGTATTTGAGAATAGATTAGTTTGCAAGTATTTGAATTGATGTAATGTGTGTTTACTCTTCAGATATACACTGTGGCTGTTTACCTCTGCAAGATAAATATTTAAAATTGCATTTGAACCTCACATTAACGTTTATGTTCATTTCATTATAGTTTCCTCCTGTGAATGAGACTTGCCTATCAGCCTTAAACCTGTAATGAGTCTATTTTTGTAACTTTCAGCTGCTCACAATGATGTGCCATAGCACTGAATTAATTTTGTGGCATGTTTACTGCACATTCATCACAGTGATGAAGCATGAAGGTAGAAAAGCATTGGTGTATTGCAAACAGTGCCAGGATAAGGGGCCTCACAATGGAAATCTTAACACACTACACAGTGCAGCCACCCATTCCTGGGCAGTGAACACATCAGAGGAACTGAACTAAGTATCTCCAGGGCTAAAAGTATGACAGCTGAACAGGAAACTGGTTCAGGCATTTTCTGTCATTGTGGAACTTCTCACTAGTAGGGAAGGGGCTCAGACCAGTCAGTCTCACCTCTGTGCCTGGCAAAATCTTGGAGCAGATTCTTCTGGAAGGCATGCTAAGGCACATGAAAAACATCAAGGTGCTTGGTGATAGCCAGCATGGCTTCACTAAGGGGAAATCCTGCCTGACCAATCTGGTGGCCTTCTATAATGGGGCTACGGAACTGATGGACAGGGGTAGAGCAGTTGATGTCATCTACCTGGACTTGTGCAAAGCGTTCGACACTGTCCCACACGACATCCTTGTCTCTAAATTGGAGAGACATCAATTTGATGGATGGACCACTCGGTGGATAAAGAACTGGCTGGCTGGCTGCACACAAAGAATTGTGGTCAATGGCTCAATGTCTGGCTGGAGACCAGTAACGTGTGGTGTCCCTCCAGGGATCGGTGTTGGGAGTGGTCTTGTTCCACATCTTTGTCGCTGACATGGACAGTGGGATTGAGTGCGCCCTCAGCAAGTTTGCCGATGACACCAAGCTGTGTGGTTCGGTTGATACCCTGGAGGGAAGGAATGCCATCCAGAGGGACCTCGACACGCTTGTGAGGTGGGCTGATGCCAACCTCATGAAGTTTAACCATGACAACAAGTGCAAGGTCCTACACCTGGGTCGGAGCAATCCCAGGCACAGCTACAGGTTGGGCAGAGAAGAGATTCAGAGCAGCCCTTCAGAGAAGGACTTGAGGTGCTTGTTGATGAGAAAATGAACATGAGCCGGCTTCAGTGTGTGCTCGCAGCCCAGAAAGCCAACCGTATCCTGGGCTGCATCAAAAGGAGCGTGACCAGCAGGTCGAAGGAGGTGATCCTGCCCCTTTACTCTGCTCTCATGAGACCTCACCTGGAGTTTTGTGTGCAGTTCTGGTGTCCTCAACATAAAAAGGACATGGAACTGTTGGAACAAGTCCAGAGAAGGGCCACGAGGATGATCAGGGGACTGGAGCACCTCCCGTATGAAGATAGGCTGAGCAAGTTGGGGCTGTTCAGCCTGAAGAAGGCTGCGTGGAGACCTCATAGCCACCTTCCAGTATCAGAAGGATGTATATAGGGATGCTGGGGAGGGACTCTTCCTTAGGGATTGTAGCGATAGGACAAGGGGTAACGGGTTAAAACTTGAATGCTGGAAGTTTAGATTGGATTTAAGGAGGAAATTCTTTCCTGTTAGGGTGGTGAGGCACTGGAATTGGTTGCCCCAAGGAAAATGTGAATGCTCCATCCCTGGCAACATTCCAGCAGAGCATTTGCTGGGAGCAGACAGCAGACTTGGTCTTTGTTTCCCCTGTAGCTCTCCAAGAAGTGACTTAGTTGTGTCTCTTACATGTGTCACGTCTGTGTCAGTGTCTTAGGAGTGAAGGGGGTTCCTCCACCACTCTCTGCTTGCTGATGTATGAACATACACCCGATAACTAGAGTAGCAGAATTGATTGTATTTCCAGGATTATCTTCCAATTGCTGTTTTTTCATCTTTGAATTTTGTTCAGAAGTGCACCTGATGGTAGCTGTGTCACTGCAGAGTCTGGCTTCTGCCAGGTTCTCTCTTACTAAAGAAATCAAATTCCCATATGTCCAAACTAGATTTTCCTGTCCTTTCTCTAAGGACTAATATAAACTCTGAAGTCAAATACCAAGGTATGCAGCTGAGGCCCTTCTGGTTTTGTGAAGCATAAAGGCTTTCGTCTTTCTTCCTAATTTGCCATCTAGCAATTTAAGATTATTTAATGGATAACTGCAAATACATGCTTTTCTAGGAATTTAGAGTGTGATTATTTAGCTGAAAACTCTGAGCATATAAGGAAGCAGATTCAGATAAAGAAAATTAATGCCATGACTATCATCTTTTAAAACCATTTTTTGTGCACTTTGAACAATTTACTGTTTGAGCGTTTTAATTATTCTTGTGCAAAGAAATGTGTATTCAATAAATCTGGGAATTATTTCCCAATATTTTA